>NC_092035.1:3272476-3492476 GCF_042242105.1 Pempheris klunzingeri
AGCCCAGGTGGGTTGAGGGTGACGTAGCCGCTGGTGTCCACGTTCCTAAATCCCTCATTAGCGCCATTAAGTTAGCGAGGAGAAGCACTGCACTTCCGGTTGTCACCTTCAAAGTAAGGGCCTTAATTATAGCAGGGATGTGTAATGTGATCAGAAGAGAAAGTAGAAATAAATATACTAAGAAGAGAAAGTAGAAATAAATATACTAAGAAGAGAAAGTAGAAATAAATATACTAAGAAGAGAAAGTAGAAATATATATACAAAGAAAAGAAAGTAGAAATATATATATACTAAGAAGAGAAAGTAGGAATATATATACTAAGAAGAACAGTCTAGTCTGTAAACACAAAGGCTCTTGAAAGGAACCTTTTTACATCTTAAGGTCGTCCTGACATGTTGGAGCATTTTTTAGATTTGTCTTCTGTCCTGTGACTCATGTCCTCAAACATATAATGATATTTGGGTCGATCATTGTGCTCTTTCTTTTGTCCAGTTTCGATGTGCTATGTTTCAGGGGAATGTTGTGTCTGTTGCTCCACTTCTTTTATCTGACAGGTGGAGTTACTCCTCTGGTCAAGATTTTAGATTCAAAACAACAACTATCCAGAAATGATCCTGTTTTTCTACAACAAAAGTCAAGAGTGGAGAAAAGTGCAAAACAAAGAATTAAAGTGGTGAAGCAGAATCTAATCTAATAATGTCAGTTATTACTGAATGAACTCTTTTTGATACTTTAAGCATATTTACCTGATCTCTACTTTTAATGAAGTATAATTTGTTTTGACAGTTTGTTTGCCAAGTACTTTACTAACTGATGGAGATCTTATCCAGACTGACGACAGCTTTCCTTCCTGCAGACTTTATGTAATGTTGCCTCCACCTATGTGCTTTGTATTTATTGCTGTCTCTGTGCTTTTCTCCTTCTCAGGCTTTCTGAACACTGATCCCAGAATCCACCAAAGCTGTGCACAAGAAGAAGACGGTGAAAGAGCTGCTGCTGATGAAACGCCAGGTTAGTCACACAGAGACCTACGGAGGTATTTGTACAAACACTACTTACATATCTTATATATCATTTATTGTAGGGTTTGGATTTCCAGCTCCATTATTAGTGTTTTGTATGTTAAATGATTAAAAAAGGGTTAAAGATCTATGTCTTCATACATTTGATCATCTATTTAGTTTCCTTTATGAGGATGGACAAACTTTGAGTTCTTTCATGATGAGGAAAAAGTTAAACCTCCGTCCACTGATATGACTCCAGGCTCCACATATGGGTGTACTTGTTCAAATACCCCAAGCTATGCTCACATTTGTGAAAGAAATCACTGATTAATGACTCTCTTTTAGAAATGGAACTCCTCGTGGGACAGTGATCTGAGTCCTCGTCTGCTGGCCCCTTCTGTGCCAGTAAACTCCAACACCACAGATCTGCTCCCCCCTGCTTCTCCTGCAGCACCCAGCTCTGCAGGGACGAGTGGCTCCGACCGCCGGGGTCAAAATCACTCTGTTTCACCAGCAAATACAGCGAGAGGTGAAGAGAGTTGGAGGAGTTTCCCCTGAGCTGCTGACCACGGAGATGGAGATGGTGACACGTATGTACAGGTAGGTGCATCTCAAAATATTAGAATATCATGAAAATGTTAATCATTTCTGTAATTCAATTCAAAAAGTGAAACTCTTATACTATATGGATAAAAATATATATATAAAATATATTATATAAAAGATAAAAATGTGCAGAAGTGTGATTACATAAAACTTTAGTGCAAGTTGAAGAACAGAAGCACATATTGGTGTTAAACAGCAGAGGGAGCTGAAAGCTCTCTGCCAGCCAGAGATGGTAACTGTGATAGATAGATAGAAATACTTTATTGATCCCTGAGGGGACATTAATACAGGTGCATCTCAAAAAGAGAAACTCATATACTATATAGATTCATTCCACACAAAATGAAATATTTCAAGCCTTTATTTGTTTTAATTATGATAATTGTGGCTCACAGCTCATGAAAACCCCAAATTCAGTATCTCAGAAGTTTAGAATATTGTGAAAAATAATAATAATACATTTTATTTCTAATGCTCTTTACATTTGTAGGTACAAATGTCAAAGTGCAAAAAGTTCAGTATGGTAGACTCACAGTGTCTCACTGTAATCAGCTAATTAATTGCAGAAGTTTCTCTCAGTCTGGTTCACTAGGCGACACAATCAGAGGGAAAGTGTTCCCAGAGTGCTGAATCCAAGCACATTCAGAGGAAGTGTGGTCGGAAAGGTCAATCAATCAATCAATCACTTTATTTGTCCCCAAATGGGACAATTAGTTGTGCAGCAGTGGAAGCAAAACATAAAATACATGTACACTTGAAAAACACAGCGAATAAATACTAAACATCCAATAGCATGAATACCTTAAAATCAAAATAGAAACAAAAGAAAAAACAATGGAACAAATAGAAAATCAAATCAATCAAAACACTGCAGGCAAGCTACCTTTTCCTCCTGGAGCTGAAGGAAATGGTAGAAGGTACAAAGGAATGTTTGTATCTGCTGGTTTTAGCTCGTGGACGTCTGAACAGTGAAGCGGATGGAAGAAAGTGAAACTGTTGCTGTGAAGGACGAGAACAGTCAGACAGGAGAGATTTAGTTTCTTCTAAAGCTGTTTGTTCTACAGATCCTGCAGGGTTTCTAGAGCAGTGCCACTTATTTTACTGCAGACATTAACCACCTTGTTCAGGACATTTTTCTGCTTTACCTTAAGTGACGAGGACCAACAGATGAAAGAAGAGGTCAGCACAGACTCAATAAAAGACCCATAGAACACGGTCATCAGGGATCAATCAACCTGGACTTTTGAGAGTTTCCTTTGACAAAATAGATGCTGCTGACTTTTCTTGTAAATTGTGTTGGTGTTACTCACTAATGTCAGTTTGTTGTCTATTATAGTTCCTAAATGCTTATAGGACTCTACAATTTCTACATCCTGCCCATCAATCACTGTGCTGTCAGGAGGCTGCGAGCGTCTAAAATCAATACACACGTCCTTTGTTTTTGATCCATTCAGAGATAAAGACGAACCCTGGCACCACTTTAGAAAATAATCCACCACAGGACCGTGAGAGGTTTCAGTGCTGTTCAACAGGCTCAGTATGACGTGTCCTGGACATGGGCTACAATCTGAATGAATCTATATAGTATATGAGTTTCACTTTTTGCACTGAATTCATTCATTCATGCAACCAGACGTGCCAAATAAGACACCATGAGTTCATGTTTCTTCTATGTTTCATTGTGTCGGCTTGAAACCACACAACCATGTAGTGTAGTGGAACAGGAATGATGGAGAATCAAATCCCAAACAGTCCATGAACCAAGAAATGACACGTCTCCATTGCACTTCATCTTATTGACCACTAGATGTCCTACTGGAGCTCTGTGTCATTGAAGCCTCCAGTCATGAACCATTTTTGGAATCAAGTGTCGAAGCTTCAACAAAGCCTTGAAATACACTCCTCACTAAAAGTTAGGGATATTCAGCTTTCAGGTGAAGTTTCAGGATGAACCTAAAATGCATTCTAACCTTTCCAGGTGAACTTAATGTGACCTTCTCTAAACCTTTGAATGCACATGTCCAACTGTTCAGTGTCTCAGTACTTTCTGCACCAGCTGCTGTTCTCTAACAAGAAGCTTCACAGCAACATTCACAACAGGTTTGATCCATGAATCCACCAATACATTTCCTGCTTCAGTTAGAATTGGTATTTAAACAGTCCTCCTCATCCTGCTGTTCACATTCTGACATCATGAGACCAAGAGTTTCACTTTTTGAATTGAATTACAGAAATGAATTAACTTTTTCATGATATTCTAATTTTTTGAGATGCACCTGTATTAATGTCCCCTCAGGGATCAATAAAGTATTTCTATCTATCTATCACAGTTACCATCTCTGGCTGGCAGAGAGCTTTCAGCTCCCTCTGCTGTTTAACACTAATATGTGCTTCTGTTCTTCAACTTGCACTAAAGTTTTATTTAATCGCACTTCAGTTTTAATCTGCACATTTTTATCTTTTTATCTGCTTATTTATTTGTCTGTATTCATGGTGGTGGTCACTTTTACTCCTTTACTGCTGTCACACCAGAATTTCCCCCCGGGGATCAATAAAGTATTTCTATCTATCTATTAGTGAACAAGTCACCAGTTTAAACCAGTCACTCCTGGCAGGGGTATTAAAGACTGAACACTAGTTAGCGAGCAAAGAGGTTGAAATGGGCAACTAAAAGTGTCTGACATAGTGAAATAATGAAACAGCTCAAAGTGATGGATCAACAGTCTGAAGTCATTTGCATGTGGATTTAATCTAACTGTGTCATTTCTTTTCAAACTGCCAGATTTGTCCACAGAGCCGTGGCTCAGGGCAGACGGGCTCTGGCTCATGTGCTCGCTGCCCTCTGGGGCCGCTCTCCTTTGCAAGTGTGTGCTGAGAAAGGCCACTAACCTCAGTCTGCAGGTGAGGGTCCACTGTGAGAGCTTCATCACAAGTGTGGAGGCGACACCGGAGTTAGTTTGAGCCTAGAGGTCAGAGAAAAGGAGGGTCAGTGGTCACTCCCAGCACTACTTGCCCCTCACTGTCCCATCATAGACTTGGTGTATGACAATGACCAATTTTTGTCGGTTTTTATCATTTCGGAGCACAAAATGTTGTCGTGTGTTTAATAACAGCACCTGTGGCACAAGGAGCTCCATTATACCTCCTATAATAAATGTGTAGGCAGTAAAATCCAGAGTGGAAAGTAAAGAGATGACATAAAGATCTAATAAATGAAAAGACAAACCAGTGGAAAAGAGAAAAGGAGTGGAGGAACAGAGATAAATAGTTCCTCCTACAGGACACAAGAGGGCGCTGTGTCCTCACAGATGCAAAACACGTGAAGCCAAACTTGTACCTAAAAGCGCTTTGAGTAGTTGAAATAAGTAGAAAGGCGCGAGACAAATACAGAACATTGATCATTTACCATTTAACTCCCTGAAAATAATGTATTAGATGTTTCTGTGAATGATTAACACCCGTAGTTTGTAGATCTACAGAGCTGCTGCTAAACGTTCCTGCTGTTTACGTCACTGCCGCTGCGACGGTGCTCGGCTTGAGGAAGTGACGTCACAACAGGTGAGGTTTAACCTGAGCGGATCGTTGGAGCGTTTTAGTGCTTGAGAAAGATGTTTGGAGGACGAAAGGAAAAGCGGAGAAGGACTCGAGGAAAACACCACGAAGACACCGAGTTGTCTTTGTTTAAAGAGGTCAGTCTGAGGCTGAGTGGACACACGAACACCAACACACACACACACACACAGCACACAGCTAGCTAACGAGCTAACGCTAGCTAACCATGCTAACACGTGGCTGCCACATTTGACTGCCTTTTGAGGCGGATAAAGAAACCAGCCAGCGGCCAAGTTCACCAGAATGATGACTAAATGTAGCTCATTATGAGAAGGAACATGTTTTATATTTCACACTGTTACTATCAGAGGAAATCAGCAGCACCTGTGGATCAGCTTCACTACAGTGACAAACATGAGGAAAGAAAAGCCCAGCAACAGACATTAAACACTGAACTCACTATTATTTCTAGTTTGTAACTTGGTGGATGATGTTTATTGAAATAACCAAGCTGCTTGCTGTTACACAGCAGCAGTGTTTCTAGTTTTGGCTGGATTTTTACCACCTTTAGGAACAGAAATAGATCATTCAGTGTTTCCTTAAGTACATTTTCATTGAAATGTCAGTAATCACCATTAATGTCTAAATATTGAGTTAGTGAAGTTTAACAGCAAGTTTGAAAATGTATCTCAACAGTGTAAATGTAAAGGGAATGAAATGAGAGAAAAGTCATCAGTGCAAATATCCACTTTTTTTATTTCATCCATCAAATGTGTGCAGCCTTGTTCAACATGAAGGTGATCCAGCTGTAACTTGTGATTGCTTATTGATTCATGGAAGATTCTTCAGGTTCGTCCACATCCTCATTACTTCTTATTCATCAGCATCATTGTACTATTTGATATATTGTAAATTATTGTTAATAATAGCTTACATTTATATAGCACCTTTCAAAAAAAGTGATTCCACAACCTGAATAACATCTTTCACCTTCAAAATGTTGTGCTTTTTTTTTTTAGATGATTTTCCAAAATGCAACCTGAGATCATGTTCTAGTGTGACAGGGCTTGTGTTCACTGCTGAGGAAGATTCTTCAGGTTTGCCCAAAGGCTCATTATTGTTTGAGCTTATGACCTGATAACATATTTCACTTTAATAGTATTGTGCTTTTTTTTCCCCAAAATAAAGTTGGTTTATATCCTGTGTTCCCATATATATATATATATGAGAGAGAGAGAGAGAGAGAGAGAGAGAGAGAGAGAGAGAGAGAGAGAGAGAGAGAGAGAGAGAGAGAGAGAGAGAGAGAGAGAGAGAGAGAGAGAGAGAGAGAGAGAGAGAGAGAGAGAGAGAGAGAGAGAGAGAGAGAGAGAGAGAGAGAGAGAGAGAGAGAGAGAGAGAGAGAGAGAGAGAGAGAGAGAGAGAGAGAATTGTTGAACACAATAGAAAAGAAACAAGATTTAGACAGTGTAGTTAAGCAAATGCAAAAATCACTCAAAATATAAAAAACACAAGATTTCAACAAAACCAGTTTTTTTTTTTTATTTAAGACACAGTGAAGATGCTGCTTCTCTCACTGGACATCCAGCAGGAACATGGAGGCAGATCCTGTCAGACAGAGGAAGACAAGTTTTAAAAAACAAAATTGTTCTTCATTTTAAATAAAGTTTGACATGATGACATCCTGTGTTGTTATTTACTGATACTTTAGATTCTACCTTTACAAACAAGCACCAAGAGAGACAACATGTGAGGAGAAAATAAAAGCTCACATTTCATGTCTAAACACATTCATCTGATGTTGGAGGTAAAGTTGAGCGTTCTTACCAAAAGCTGTTCCTGTCACAGGTTCTTCAGTCCAGACAGGAAACACCACCTGCAACAGAAGACATTTTCACAATAAAACTACAGCTCTTTACTCAAGTAAAAAGGAAGTGACATTATAGGTTAAGTTCACCTGCAAACAGACTAAATGTGATAAAGTTTGTGATTCCTCACTTCAAAGCTGCTGGTTAAACTTTGTGGTTCTGCTCCTGAAGAACATCCCGTTATAAACAACCACATGCTAATGCTACATGCTAACACTAGCCAGCATGGTAGCCACTGATTAGCCACATGGTGGAAGTGATCAGTGATTACTGATCCTGTAGTCCAGTCATTAGCAGCAAACTCACTGCAGACACTAAAGAAACTGAACTTTAACTAACATTACACTAAGTCTGAGCTTTAACTCTCCTGCTGCAGCAGCTGATTAACAGCAAACAGCTGCAAAGATCAACGAGGCCTGATGAGGAACTTCTGTTGGTTCTAGTGCAAACAGAGAACATTAGAACCACCAGTGTTTATTACAACAGTAATCTGGTACTTTTGTTCCTAAACAGGTTCACCAGCCACAATGAAACCACCAATAGATCCAAAAATCACAGAGTAAGACTGCTGTGCTGTTATTAGCATATACAGATCTATATTAGCATAAATCCTCCTCAGACAGCAGTGAAATGTATCAGCCGTCCACATTAGCATGTTAGCTAGCATTAGCTAGTTAGCTTGCTACTGAACACAGATTTGTTTGCCTTTGTTCAGCCATTGATCCTCAGACTGACCTCATTAACCAAAGACAACTCCTCGTCTCCTTGGTGTTTTCCTCTTCTCTCCCTCCAAAGACTTCATGAAGCAGAAGCAAACCGTCCGGTTCCTCGTACCTGAAGGAGAAAAGCCGTCTGGCACCTGGAGCTGTGAACCTTCAGCCTTTATAGAGATGGACACACCGTGCGGCCAATCACAAGCGAGGACAGAGTTGGATCGTACCATTATGTGGAAGTACTAATGGAGACCCTCTGAAGACAGCTAGTAGTGGTACAGTCCAGGTACAGAGCCGCAGGACTTAAACGCAGGCGCGTTGGGGAAGAGTGAACACTTGAGTTTTAGGAGCCGTCAGAGCTGAATCTTTGTAAAGAGCCGGACTTCCTGTCACGAGCGTCCTGACTTCATTTGCTGTAGGATGACTGTTTCTGTCCAGTTGGGGAGGATTTAATCATGGTCAGATGAGTTTCTTTCTTCATCTTTATATTCTTTAAACAAATAAAGGCTTGAAATATTTCATTTTGTGTGTAATGAATCTATATAGTATATGAGTTTCACTTTTTGAATTGAATTACAGAAATGAATCAACTTTTTCACGATATTCTAATTTTTTGAGATGCACCTGTATTAATGAACAAGTCACCAATTTAAACCAGTCACTCCTGGCAGGGGTTTTAAAGACTGAACACTAGTTAGCAAGCAAAGAGGTTGAAATGGGCAACTAAAAGTGTCTGACATAGTGAAATAATGAAACAGCTCAAAGTGATGGATCAACAGTCTGAAGTCATTTGCATGTGGATTTAATCTAACTGTGTCATTTCTTTTCAAACTGCCAGATTTCTGCACAGAGCCGTGGCTCAGGGCAGACGGGCTCTGGCTCATGAAAACTGGCCAGATGAGGCTCCCTGGACAGAAAAGAGCACGACGGGCAGGTACACACACTTCACACTGTTTTTATTTATCCCACATGATCAGTGCTAACACACATCACTGAATGACTCATGAAAAGTAAAGATATATAAAGATATAATAAATGAAAAGAAAATGTGGAATGAACTATCTGAAAATAATTGATTACATTTTTCTGTGAACGATTAACACCCGTAGTTACTGGATCTATACAGTTATTGCTAAACTTTCCTGCATGTGTCACTACGCTGCAACGTTTCTCAGGTCGAGGAAATGACCAGTGCTGCCGACTCCTCAGTGAGGAAAGTAGCTATAATTATAACAATTCTTTGTAAAGACGGTTTTAACTTGACAACATTAACAACCGATAAACTGACCAAAAACAGACAATAGAAAAAACTGTCGATGGCAATGTGAGAAAGTGATGCCAACCAGTCTGGCCCTGATTCAGGTTCAGTGTTTGGTTGTTTCCCCTCCACACACACACACTGTGCTGGCTCACAGAAAGAGCAGGTCATCTTCTCTTTGGTCAAGGCTTTCTATGGCAGGTTCATCAGCTGAGGGAGCTGACTTCAATGAGAAAAACATTATCAGGCAGCTTGTGCTCATAGCAAGCCTCAGCAGACAACTTCAGGATGGACTTAAGGGTCTGAAGTTTGCTTCTTACCACCCTCATCTGGCTGAATAATCTCTCCACTTCAGCATTGGAGTGTGGCAAGGACAACACAGACGCAGCAGCCATGGCAAGTTCCTGAAACTTGATATCAGCTGCATCCCTGAACTTCCAGATCTCAAACCATTGCTGGACAATCTTGTCTCTCTCTGCAGGACAGTAGCCAAGGAGCTTGGCTAACTTTCTGTTTCTCCCAGGCTCTTATTGTGCTTTAGAGTTTCCTCTACATTGAAAACTGACATGTGCTGCAATGCTTCAGTGTTGTCTGTCAGTCTCACCCTCAGCTCATCAGTGAGGGAGATGCTGAAGGCTACACACCGCTTTCTCACATTGTTCTTCTCCTCAGGCGCAAAGTGGAGCTCAGCTGCCTTTGACTCAAGAAGGTAACCAGGGTACGGTTTGGGACTGATGGATCCATCAGTTGGCTCTTTGAGTACATCAGTGTTTGCCAGTGGATTCAGCACCCTGCTACTCACAGACTCTATCAGGCTAACCAAGCTGTCAAGAAGCTGGAGAGGATCTACCTGCTCTCCCTCACAAGCCCTGATGGCCAACGGTACCTCATCCAGCACTGACTTCAAAAAAGTCAGACACAAGATGTTTTGAGGATCACTGTACATGGAAAAGGGGGCAGCATGGTGGTGCTGTGGTGGTCAGCACGGTGGTGCTGTGGTCAGCACTGTTGCCTCACAGCAAGAAGGTTCTAGGTTTGAACCTGAAATCTTTCTGTGTGGAGTTTTTCATGCCAGCGTGGCTTCTCTCCAGGTACTCTGGCTTCCTCCCACAATCCAACAGACATGCAAGCTGGGTTAATTGGTGACTCTAAATTGGCCGTAGTGTGAGTGTGAGAGTGAGTGTGTGTCTGTCTCTGTATGTGGCCCTGTGATTGCCTGGTGACCACTTCAGGGTGACCCTGCCTCTCCCCACAGTTGATGCTCTCATATGTGTCTTTGTAGGCCTCCCTGCACCTGAAGTCACTAAAACCAGCTCTAAGTCTCCTGTACCAAGTGCTCCACACTACGGGGTGGTGTCATTGGAAGCATGACTTACAGCCAGCTGCAGAGAGTGACACACACAGTGAATCAGAACCACATCTTTGAGGCCACACTCCTCCTTCAGCACTTTATGGAGCCCATTGTTAATCCCCGTCATGACGGAGGCATTGTCAGTCCCTGTCCTCAGGAGTTTGTCTTTTTCAAGACAACACTTCTCCAGGAAAGCCACAACAGCTCGGGCTATAGATCTGGCATCTCCTCCCTCCAACTCAACAAGCCCCAGAAATATTGAGACTATTGTGTGTTTGGTGTCACTAAAGTACCTCATCACAACCTCCATGTCCTTAGAAACACCTCCATCTGTGGACTCATGGAGGAGGAGGAGGCTGAAACGCTGCTCACCCACATCTGGACCATCTTTTTTAGAAAGTCTGGTGCTAGAACACCATTCATCATTTCCGTGCACTTTGTCCTGAGCATTTTGAAGTGAGGAGCGGCAGTGGATTCTGAGGAAGCAGCTGTGGATCAGTGGTAGAGTGGGTCCTCCCTCAGTCAGAAGGTCGGGGGTTTGATGCCCAGCTCCTATGGGTCAACATGACAGCATGGAACAGTGTTCAGCTAATGTCACTGTGGCTCCACTCAGTGTTTTCATCATTAAGGGCAGCTTGCTTTGGGTGGAACTGTTGGAAGACTTTGTCTTTTCACTATGTTTTTGAGTTGCCATGTTTTTTTTTATATCAAAGTTTGGACTAGAAATCATCCTTACAGTCCAGGCAGCGTGCTCGTGTATCGTCTCCAATAAACGGCTTCAGCCAGATTCCCACTCCTTTCTCTGTTTTTGATCGAACACTGTAGACCGACACATGATGAGCCAGCTAGCTAGATTAGCTTCTGTCCCAGAGAGGCACACACACAGTGGACCAGGTGAGGAAGTGACTGAGGCTCTGTGGCTCAAATGTGGCGGCTCTGCGCGTGCGCGATTCATGAGCAGCGTGCACGCGGAGTGGCTCTGTCCTCTCTGCGGCTGCGCAGCTCCTGTGAGAGCTCAGGGAGGGGGCGGGGCTAACGGCAACACCTGCTGCCCGGTGAGGACAGTGACTGATGTGAAAGCAGGTATCACTCTGCAGAGTCTCCAAAACACCGGAAAAGTCTCCAGATTTAGTGAAAGTCAACAAGTTAGCAACACAGGAAATGACGTCAGGACACTTCCGCAGCAGCAGATGACGTCGGAGCCTGAGCGGATTGTTGGAGCGTTTTTTTGCGGCTCGTTTTTCTGCTTAAAAAAGATGTTTGGAGGAGGAGAAGAAAACTGGAAAACTACCGGAGGAAAACACCATGAAGACACGTAGTTGTCTTTGGTTAATGAGGTCAGTCTGAGGCTGAGTGGCCGAACACAAACACAAACAAACATACACAGCACACAGCTAGCTAACTAGCTAACGCTAGCTAACCATGCTAACCATGCTAACACGTGAACATTTTGCTGCTTTTTGAGGCGGATAAAGAAACCAGCCAGCGGCCAAGTTCACCAGAATGATGACTAAATGTAGCTCATTATGAGAAGGAACATGTTTTATACTTCACACTGTTACTATCAGAGGAAATCAGCAGCACCTGTGGATTAGCTTCGCTACAGTGACAAACATGAGGAAAGAAAAGCCCAGCAACAGACATTAAACACTAAACTCACTATTATTTCTAGTTTGTAACTCGGTGGATGATGTTTATTTAAATAACCAAGCTGCTTGCTGTTACACAGCAGCAGTGTTTCTAGTTTTGGCTGGATTTTTACCACCTTTAGGAACAGAAATAGATAATTCGGTGTTTCCATAAGCACATTTACATTGAAATGTCAGTAATCACCATTAATGTCTAAATATTGAGTTACTGAAGTTTAACAGCAAGTTTGAAAATGTATCTCAACAGTGTAAATGTAAAGGGAATGAAATGACAGAAAAGTCATCAGTGCAAATATCCACTTTTTTATTTCATCCATCAAATGTGTGCAGCCTTGTTCAACATGAAGGTGATCCAGCTGTAACTTGTGATCACTTATTGATTCATTCTTTTTCCTTTCATGCTTCAGGTGGGCTGGTGTTCACTGCTGAGGAGCCGAGGAAGATTCTTCAGGTTCGTCCACATCCTCATTACTTCTTATTCATCGGCATCATTGTACTATTTGATATACTGTAAATTATTGTTAATAATAATAATAGCTTACATTTATATAGTGCCTTTCAAAAAAAAAAAAAGTGATTCCATAACCTGATTAACATCTTTCACCTTCAAAATGTTGTGCTTTTTCTTTTTTTTTTTAGATGATTTTCCCAAATGAAGATGCTAAATGCAACCCGAGATCATCTTCTAGTGTGACAGGGCTTGTGGTGTAGTGGGTTACGTCGCAGCCTGAAGAGGCAGTGAGGATCTGACGCGCCAGGTTCAATCCCAGTGTGTGGCTGCTACCTGCAGTAGGAAGGAAGCTTTTCTCCCCAGTAAGGGGTTATTGCAGTTCATTTTATTCAAAACCCACAAAAGCATTCTACAAAAACTTTAGGCAGCCATTTTGCTCATTATGCGCTTCATTTAAAGCTAAATGTTTTGGCCCACTTTCAGGCTCCAACCAGGGCCTTTTCTCTACAGTTAAGTTTAACCTAGTTGGGATCACACACCATTGCTGGTGGTTCTAAAATTACCAGTTTCACATTATACTCAGGATTCTGCACCAAAACAAATTGGGGCCAGCTGTGGCTCATCCCTCAATCAGAAGGTTGGAGGTTTAATCCCCAGCTCCTATGGGTCAGTGTGTGAATCAGGAGGTCATGTAAATGAGCTATACAAATACTGACCATAGGGGGATCAAGAGCTAAGCCAATGCAAAAATCACTCACAGTATAAAAGACATAGAAAACAAGATTTAGACAAAATCTTTTTATTTAAGATAGAAGACATAGTGAAGGAGCCGCTTTGCTCACTGGACATCCAGCAGGAACATGGAGGCAGATCCTGTCAGGAAGACTGATGAAGACCAATACAAACATGTCAGATGAGCTGCTGGTCTACTTTTACCACAAATCAGTTTGACAATTATCAACTCTTTGCATAAGAGCAGCAGCAGAAGAGTAAAAAAAAGACACAACAACTTGCATTACTTTTGATATGTCTTTATTTAGAAATCAGTGCTAAACTGAGGCTCTCATACAAACAGTTCTGTTTGGATCCACGGCTGATTCAGGTTCTCCTGCTGCTCCTGGGAAAACACAAACACGCACAGCTTTTAGCAAAGAGTGACCAGACAGAAGGTTAAACTTGTCATCTGTTCATGGATCATTTGGAAATTGTTCTCTTCATTTTAAATAAAGTTTGACGTGACGACATCCTGTGTTGATATTTACTGATTCCTGGATACTTTTACTTTAGATTCTACCTTTACAAACAAGCACCAACAGAGACAATTATCTACTGCAAGAGTTTACAAGTCTTCAATGTTTATTTAGAAATATTTAGCTTTTGGTCTTTAAAACTAATTTAAGAGAGTCTGAAGTTTCATTAAGGCAAAAGTCCACTTTGTTGGACAGGAAACAAACAAACTTTGTCCCTGAACTGCACCAACTGATGATTTACCTCAAAGGGTGCAGTGGAGCAGACACACCTGAGCTCCAGGTGACACCGCAGGGACCAATGCTACATGCTAACACTAGCCAGCATGTTAGCCACTGATTAGCCACATGGTGGAAGTGATCAGTGATTATTGATCCTGTAGTCCAGTCATTAGCAGCAAACTCACTGCAGACACTTACATTCAGTGAGACTGGACTTGAAATTAACATTACACTAAGTCTGAGCTTTAACTCTCCTGCTGCAGCAGCTGATTAAACAGAGTAAAACTGCTGTGCTGTTATTAGCATATACAAAGATAAAAACATGTGTTTGTGCGGCCATTGAGCCTCAGACTGACCTCATTAACCAAAGCCAACTCACATCTCCTTGGTGTTTTCCTCCTCTCATCCTCCAAAGACCTCATGAAGCAGAAAGAGGACCCAAAGTGAAGCTTCCCACTCTTTATAGAGTTGGATCGTACCATTATGTGAAAGTAGGAGGGGAGACGCTCCGAAGACAGGTGGGTGAGGTGGTACAGTCCAGGTACAGAGGACATAGTGATGGCTGATGGAGGCTTTGTTGAAGCTTCGACACTTGATTCAAAAAATGGTTCATGAGAACAATGGGAAAAATGGATTGTGTATGCACTGTTCAGAATAGTATGACATGATGTATGAAGAAAAATGTGTTGAGATTTTAAATGTAACACCCATGATGACCTCACGTTCTTTGTTTTTATATTTCAAATAATTGAATAAAAAAAAAGTTAAAAAAAAAAAAAAAAAAATGGTTCATGACTGGAGGCTTCAATGACACAGAGCTCCAGTAGGACATCTAGTGGTCAATAAGATGAAGTGAAATGGAGACGTGTCATTTCTTGGTTCATGGACTGTTTGGGATTTGATTCTCCATCATTCCTGTTCCACTACACTACATGGCTGTATGGTTTCAAGCCGACACAATGAAACATAGAAGAAACATGAACTCATGGTGTCTTATTTGGCACGTCTGGTTGCATGAAAAGCAACAAAGCCTCCATCAGCCATCACTATGTCCTCTGTACCTGGACTGTACCACCTCACCCACCTGTCTTCAGAGCGTCTCCCCTCCTACTTTCACATAATGGTACGATCCAACTCTATAAAGAGTGGGAAGTTTCATTCGGGCTCCTCTTTCTGCTTCATGAGGTCTTTGGAGGATGAGAGGAGGAAAACACCAAGGAGATGTGAGTTGGCTTTGGTTAATGAGGTCAGTCTGAGGCTCAATGGCCACACAAACACATGTTTTTATCTTTGTATATGCTAATAACAGCACAGCAGTTTTACTCTGTTTAATCAGCTGCTGCAGCAGGAGAGTTAAAGCTCAGACTTAGTGTAATGTTAATTTCAAGTCCAGTCTCACTGAATGTAAGTGTCTGCAGTGAGTTTGCTGCTAATGACTGGACTACAGGATCAATAATCACTGATCACTTCCACCATGTGGCTAATCAGTGGCTAACATGCTGGCTAGTGTTAGCATGTAGCATTGGTCCCTGCGGTGTCACCTGGAGCTCAGGTGTGTCTGCTCCACTGCACCCTTTGAGGTAAATCATCAGTTGGTGCAGTTCAGGGACAAAGTTTGTTTGTTTCCTGTCCAACAAAGTGGACTTTTGCCTTAATGAAACTTCAGACTCTCTTAAATTAGTTTTAAAGACCAAAAGCTAAATATTTCTAAATAAACATTGAAGACTTGTAAACTCTTGCAGTCGATAATTGTCTCTGTTGGTGCTTGTTTGTAAAGGTAGAATCTAAAGTAAAAGTATCCAGGAATCAGTAAATATCAACACAGGATGTCGTCACGTCAAACTTTATTTAAAATGAAGAGAACAATTTCCAAATGATCCATGAACAGATGACAAGTTTAACCTTCTGTCTGGTCACTCTTTGCTAAAAGCTGTGCGTGTTTGTGTTTTCCCAGGAGCAGCAGGAGAACCTGAATCAGCCGTGGATCCAAACAGAACTGTTTGTATGAGAGCCTCAGTTTGGCACTGATTTCTAAATAAAGACATATCAAAAGTAATGCAAGTTGTTGTGTCTTTTTTTTACTCTTCTGCTGCTGCTCTTATGCAAAGAGTTGATAATTGTCAAACTGATTTGTGGTAAAAGTAGACCAGCAGCTCATCTGACATGTTTGTATTGGTCTTCATCAGTCTTCCTGACAGGATCTGCCTCCATGTTCCTGCTGGATGTCCAGTGAGCAAAGCAGCTCCTTCACTATGTCTTCTATATTAAATAAAAAGATTTTGTCTAAATCTTGTTTTCTTTGTCTTTTATATTGTGAGTGATTTTTGCATTGGCTTAGCTCTTGATCCCCCTATGGTCAGTATTTGTATAGCGCCTTTACATGACCTCCTGATTCACACACTGACCCATAGGAGCTGGGGATTAAACCCCCAACCTTCTGATTGAGGGATGAGCCACAGCTGGCCCCAATTTGTTTTGGTGCAGAATCCTGAGTATAATGTGAAACTGGTAATTTTAGAACCACCAGCAATGGTGTGTGATCCCAACAAGGTGAAATTTAACTGTAGAGAAAAGGCCCTGGTTGGAGCCTGAAAGTGGGCCTAAACATTTCGCTTTAAATGAAGCGCATAATGAGCAAAATGGCTGCCTAAAGTTTTTGTAGAATGCTTTTGTGGGTTTTGAATAACATGAACTGCAATAACCCCTTACTGGGGAGAAAAGCTTCCTTCCTGCTGCAGGTAGCAGCCACACGCTGGGATTGAACCTGGCACGTCAGAGCCTCACTGCCTCTTCAGGCTGCGACGTAACCCACTACACCACAAGCCCTGTCACACTAGAAGATGATCTCGGGTTGCATTTAGCATCTTCATTTGGGAAAATCATCTAAAAAAAAAAAGAAGCACAACATTTTGAAGGTGAAAGATGTTAATCAGGTTATGGAATCACTTATTTTTTTTTTTTTTTGAAAGGTGCTATATAAATGTAAGCTATTATTATTAACAATAATTTACAGTATATCAAATAGTACAATGATGCCGATGAATAAGAAGTAATGAGGATGTGGACGAACCTGAAGAATCTTCCTCGGCTCCTCAGCAGTGAACACCAGCCCACCTGAAGCATGAAAGGAAAAAGAATGAATCAATAAGTGATCACAAGTTACAGCTGGATCACCTTCATGTTGAACAAGGCTGCACACATTTGATGGATGAAATAAACAAAGTGGATATTTGCACTGATGACTTTTCTCTCATTTCATTCCCTTTACATTTACACTGTTGAGATACATTTTCAAACTTGCTGTTAAACTTCAGTAACTCAATATTTTGTCATTAATGGTGATTACTGACATTTCAATGTAAATGTGCTTATGGAAACACCAAATTATCTATTTCTGTTCCTAAAGGTGGTAAAAATCCAGCCAAAACTAGAAACACTGCTGCTGTGTAACAGCAAGCAGCTTGGTTATTTAAATAAACATCATCCACAGAGTTACAAACTAGAAATAATAGTGAGTCCAGTGTTTAATGTCTGTTGCTGGGCTTTTCTTTCCTCATGTTTGTCACTGTAGCGAAGCTAATCCACAGGTGCTGCTGATTTCCTCTGATAGTAACAGTGTGAAATATAAAACATGTTCCTTCTCATAATGAGCTACATTTAGTCATCATTCTGGTGAACTTGGCCGCTGGCTGATTTGTTTATCCGCCTCAAAAAGCAGCAAAATGTTCACGTGTTAGCATGGTTAGCTAGCGTTAGCTCGTTAGCTAGCTGTGTGCTGTGTATGTTTGTTTGTGTTTGTGTTCGACCACTCAGCCTCAGACTGACCTCATTAACCAAAGACAACTCAGTGTCTTCATGGTGTTTTCCTCCGGTAGTTTTCCAGTTTTCTTCTCTTCCTCCAAACATCTTTTTTAAGCAGAAAAACGAGCCGCAAAAAAACGCTCCAACAATCCGCTCAGGCTCCGACGTCATCTGCTGCTGCGGAAGTGTCCTGACGTCATTTCCTGTGTTGCTAACTTGTTGACTTTCACTAAATCTGGAGACTTTTCCGGTGTTTTGGAGACTCTGCAGAGTGATACCTGCTTTCACATCAGTCACTGTCCTCACCGGGCAGCAGGTGTTGCCGTTAGCCCCGCCCCCTCCCTAAGCTCTCACAGGAGCTGCGCAGCCGCAGAGAGGACAGAGCCACTCCGCGTGCACGCTGCTCATGAATCGCGCACGCGCAGAGCCGCCACATTTGAGCCACAGAGCCTCAGTCACTTCCTCACCTGGTCCACTGTGTGTGTGCCTCTCTGTGACAGAAGCTAATCTAGCTAGCTGGCTCATCATGTGTCGGTCTACAGTGTTCGATCAAAAACAGAGAAAGGAGTGGGAATCTGGTTGAAGCCGTTTATTGGAGACGATACACGAGCACGCTGCCTGGATTGTAAGGATGATTTCTAGTCCAAACTTTGATCTAAAAAAAAACATGACAACTCAAAAACATAGTGAAAAGACAAAGCCTTCCAACAGTTCCACCCAAAGCAAGCTGCCATTAATGAGGAAAACACTGAGCGGAGCCACCGTGACATTAGCTATTGCTGAACACTGTTCCATGCTGTCATGTTGACCCATAGGAGCTGGGCATCAAACCCCCGACCTTCTGACTGAGGGAGGACCCACTCTACCACTGATCCACAGCTGCTTCCTCAGACTCCACTGCCGCTCCTCACTTCAAAATGCTCAGGACAAAGTGCACGGAAATGATGAATGGTGTTCTAGCACCAGACTTTCTAAAAAAGATGGTCCAGATGTGGGTGAGCAGCGTTTCAGCCTCCTCCTCCTCCATGAGTCCACTGATGGAGGTGTTTCTAAGGACCTGGGGGTTGTGATGAGGTACTTTAGTGACACCAAACACACAATAGTCTCAACATTTCTGGGGCTTGTTGAGTTGGAGGGAGGAGATGCCAGATCTATAGCCCGAGCTGTTGTGGCTTTCCTGGAGAAGTGTTGTCTTGAAAAAGACAAACTCCTGGGGACAGGGACTGACAATGCCTCCGTCATGACGGGGATTAACAATGGGCTCCATAAAGTGCTGAAGGAGGAGTGTGGCCTCAAAGATGTGGTTCTGATTCACTGTGTGTGTCACTCTCTGCAGCTGGCTGTAAGTCATGCTTCCAATGACACCACCCCGTAGTGTGGAGCACTTGGTACAGGAGACTTAGAGCTGGTTTTAGTGACTTCAGGCGCAGGGAGGCCTACAAAGACACATATGAGAGCATCAACTGTGGGGAGAGGCAGGGTCACCCTGAAGTGGTCACCAGCCAATCACAGGGCCACATACAGAGACAGACACACACTCACTCTCACACTCACACTACGGCCAATTTAGAGTCACCAATGAACCCAGCTTGCATGTCTTTGGGATTGTGGGAGGAAGCCAGAGTACCTGGAGAGAAGCCACGCTGGCATGAAAAACTCCACACAGAAAGATTTCAGGTTCAAACCTAGAACCTTCTTGCTGTGAGGCAACAGTGCTGACCACAGCACCACCATGCTGACCACCACAGCACCACCATGCTCACCGTGGCACCACCATGCTGACCACCACAGCACCACCATGCTGACCACAGCACCACCATGCTGACCACAGCACCACCGTGCTAACCACAGCACCACCATGCTGACCACAGCACCACCGTGCTAACCACAGCACCTCCGTTCTGACCACAGCACCACCGTGCTGACCACAGCACCACCATGCTGACCACAGCACCACCGTGCTAACCACAGCACCACCATGCTGACCACAGCACCACCGTGCTAACCACAGCACCACCGTGCTAACCACAGCACCTCCGTGCTGACCACAGCACCACCGTGCTAACCACAGCACCTCCGTTCTGACCACAGCATCACCGTGCTGACCACAGCACCACCGTGCTGACCACAGCACCACCGTTCTGACCACGGCACCACCGTGCTGCCCCCTTTTCCATGTACAGTGATCCTCAAAACATCTTGTGTCTGACTTTTTTCAGTGCTGGATGAGGTACAGTTGGCCATCAGGGCTTGTGAGGGAGAGCAGGTAGATCCTCTCCAGCTTCTTGACAGCTTGGTTAGCCTGATGGAGTCTGTGAGTAGCAGGGTGCTGAATCCACTGGCAAACACTGATGTACTCAAAGAGCCAACTGATGGATCCATCAGTCCCAAACCGTACCCTGGTTACCTTCTTGAGTCAAAGGCAGCTGAGCTCCACTTTGCGCCTGAGGAGAAGAACAATGTGAGAAAGCGGTGTGTCACCTTCAGCATCTCCCTCACTGATGAGCTGAGGGTGAGACTGACAGACAACACTGAAGCATTGCAGCACATGTCAGTTTTCAGTGTAGAGGAAACTCTAAAGCACAATAAGAGCCTGGGAGAAACAGAAAGTTAGCCAAGCTCCTTGGCTACTGTCCTGCAGAGAGAGACAAGATTGTCCAGCAATGGTTTGAGATCTGGAAGTTCAGGGATGCAGCTGATATCAAGTTTCAGGAACTTGCCATGGCTGCTGCGTCTGTGTTGTCCTTGCCACACTCCAATGCTGAAGTGGAGAGATTATTCAGCCAGATGAGGGTGGTAAGAAGCAAACTTCAGACCCTTAACTCCATCCTGAAGTTGTCTGCTGAGGCTTGCTATGAGCACAAGCTGCCCGATAATGTTTTTCTCGTTGAAGTCAGCTCCCTCAGCTGATGAACCTGCCATAGAAAGCCTTGACCAAAGAGAAGATGACCTGCTCTTTCTGTGAGCCAGCACAGTGTGTGTGTGTGGAGGGGAAACAACCAAACACTGAGCCTGAATCAGGGCCAGACTGGTTGGCATCACTTTCTCACATTGCCATCGACAGTTTTTTCTATTGTCTGTTTTTGGTCGGTTTATCGGTTGTGAATGTTGTCAAGTTAAAACCGTCTTTACAAAAAATTGTTATAATTATAGCTACTTTCCTTCCTGAGGAGTCGGCAGCACTGGTCATTTCCTCGACCTGAGAAACGTCGCAGCGTAGCGATTCATGCAGGAAAGTTTAGCAATAACTGTATAGATCCAGTAACTACGGGTGTTAATCGTTCACAGAAAAATGTAATCAATTATTTTCAGATAGTTCATTCCACATTTTCTTTTCATATATTATTTCTTTATATATCTTTACTTTTCACGAGTCATTCAGTGATGTGTGTTAGCACTGATCATGTGGGATAAATAAAAACAGTGTGAAGTGTGTGTACCTGCCCGTCGTGCTCTTTTCTGTCCAGGGAGCCTCATCTGGCCAGTTTTCATGAGCCAGAGCCCGTCTGCCCTGAGCCACGGCTCTGTGGACAAATCTGGCAGTTTGAAAAGAAATGACACAGTTAGATTAAATCCACATGCAAATGACTTCAGACTGTTGATCCATCACTTTGAGCTGTTTCATTATTTCACTATGTCAGACACTTTTAGTTGCCCATTTCAACCTCTTTGCTTGCTAACTAGTGTTCAGTCTTTAATACCCCTGCCAGGAGTGACTGGTTTAAATTGGTGACTGTGTTCATTAATACAGGTGCATCTCAAAAAATTAGAATATCGTGAAAAAGTTGATTCATTTCTGTAATTCAATTCAAAAAGTGAAACTCATATACTATATAGATTCATTACACACAAAATGAAATATTTCACGCCTTTATTTGTTTAAAGAATATAAAGATTAAGAAAGAAACTCATCTGACCATGATTAAATCCTCCCCAACTGGACAGAAACAGTCATCCTACAGCAAATGAAGTCAGGACGCTCGTGACAGGAAGTCCGGCTCTTTACAAAGATTCAGCTCTGACGGCTCCTAAAACTCAAGTGTTCACTCTTCCCCAACGCGCCTGCGTTTAAGTCCTGCGGCTCTGTACCTGGACTGTACCACTACTAGCTGTCTTCAGAGGGTCTCCATTAGTACTTCCGCATAATGGTATGATCCAACTCTGTCCTCGCTTGTGATTGGCCGCACGGTGTGTCCATCTCTATAAAGGCTGAAGGTTCACAGCTCCAGGTGCCAGACGGCTTTTCTCCTTCAGGTACAAAGAACCGGACGGTTTGCTTCTGCTTCATGAAGTCTTTGGAGGGAGAGAAGAGGAAAACACCAAGGAGACGAGGAGTTGTCTTTGGTTAACGAGGTCAGTCTGAGGATCAATGGCTGAACAAAGGCAAACAAATCTGTGTTCAGTAGCAAGCTAATTAGCTAATGCTAGCTAATTAGCTAATGCTAGCTAACATGCTAATGTGGACGGCTGATACATTTCACTGCTGTCTGAGGAGGATTTATGCTAATATAGATCTGTATATGCTAATAACGGCACAGCAGTCTTACTCTGTGATTTTTGGATCTATTGGTGGTTTCATTGTGGCTGGTGAACCTGTTTAGGAACAAAAGTACCAGATTACTGTTGTAATAAACACTGATGGTTCTAATGTTCTCTGTTTGCACTAGAACCAACAGAAGTTCCTCATCAGGCCTCGTTGATCTTTGCAGCTGTTTGCTGTTAATCAGCTGCTGCAGCAGGAGAGTTAAAGCTCAGACTTAGTGTAATGTTAGTTAAAGTTCAGTTTCTTTAGTGTCTGCAGTGAGTTTGCTGCTAATGACTGGACTACAGGATCAATAATCACTGATCACTTCCACCATGTGGCTAATCAGTGGCTACCATGCTGGCTAGTGTTAGCATGTAGCATTAGCATGTAGTTGTTTATAACGGGATGTTCTTCAGGAGCAGAACCACAAAGTTTAACCAGCAGCTTTGAAGTGAGGAATCACAAACTTTATCACATTTAGTCTGTTTGCAGGTGAACTTAACCTATAATGTCATTTCCTTTTTACTTGAGTAAAGAGCTGTAGTTTTATTGTGAAAATCTCTTCTGTTGCAGGTGGTGTTTCCTGTCTGGACTGAAGAACCTGTGACAGGAACAGCTTTTGGTAAGAACGCTCAACTTTACCTCCAACATCAGATGAATGTGTTTAGACATGATATGTGAGCTTTTATTTTCTCCTCACATGTTGTCTCTCTTGGTGCTTGTTTGTAAAGGTAGAATCTAAAGTATCAGTAAATAACAACACAGGATGTCATCATGTCAAACTTTATTTAAAATGAAGAACAATTTTGTTTTTTAAAACTTGTCTTCCTCTGTCTGACAGGATCTGCCTCCATGTTCCTGCTGGATGTCCAGTGAGCAAAGCAGCATCTTCACTGTCTTAAATAAAAATAGAAAAAAAAAAACTGGTTTTGTTGGAATCTTGTGTCTTTTATATTTTGAGTGATTTTTAACTAGTCTAACTCTTGTTTCCTCCTTGTTTTTCTAACTCTGTCTTTTATTTTTAAATTGTGATTTTGCCAAAAAGTCTCTCTCTCTCTCTCTCGCTCTCTCGCTCTCTCGCTCTCTCGCTCTCGCTCTCTCTCTCGCTCTCGGAGATAAACCAACTTTATTTTGGTGGACAAAAAAATAAAGCACAATACTATTAAAGTGAAATATTTTATCAGGTCATAAGCTCAAACAATAATGAGCCTTTGGACAAACCTGAAGAATCTTCCTCAGCAGTGAACACAAGCCCTGTCACACTAGAACATGATCTCAGGTTGCATTTTGGAAAATCATCTAAAAAAAAAAAAGCACAACATTTTGAAGGTGAAAGATGTTATTCAGGTTGTGGAATCACTTTTTTTGAAAGGTGCTATATAAATGTAAGCTATTATTAACAATAATTTACAATATATCAAATAGTACAATGATGCTGATGAATAAGAAGTTATGAGGATGTGGACGAACCTGAAGAATCTTCCTCGGCTCCTCAGCAGTGAACACCTGAAGCATGAAAGGAAAAACAATGAATCAATAAGCGATCACAAGTTACAGCTGGATCACCTTCATGTTGAACAAGGCTGCACACATTTGATGGATGAAATAAAAAAAAGTGGATATTTACACTGATGACTTTTCTCTCATTTCATTCCCTTTACATTTACACTGTTGAGATACATTTTCAAACTTGCTGTTAAACTTCACTAACTCAATATTTAGACATTAATGGTGATTACTGACATTTCAATGAAAATGTACTTAAGGAAACACTGAATGATCTATTTCTGTTCCTAAAGGTGGTAAAAATCCAGCCAAAACTAGAAACACTGCTGCTGTGTAACAGCAAGCAGCTTGGTTATTTAAATAAACATCATCCACCGAGTTACAAACTAGAAATAATAGTGAGTTCAGTGTTTAATGTCTGTTGCTGGGCTTTTCTTTCCTCATGTTTGTCACTGTAGTGAAGCTAATCCACAGGTGCTGCTGATTTCCTCTGATAGTAACAGTGTGAAGTATAAAACATGTTCCTTCTCATAATGAGCTACATTTAGTCATCATTCTGGTGAACTTGGCCGCTGGCTGGTTTCTTTATCCGCCTCAAAAAGCAGTCAAATGTGGCAGCCACGTGTTAGCATGGTTAGCTAGCGTTAGCTCGTTAGCTAGCTGTGTGCTGTGTGTGTGTGTGTGTGTTGGTGTTCGTGTGTCCACTCAGCCTCAGACTGACCTCTTTAAACAAAGACAACTCGGTGTCTTCGTGGTGTTTTCCTCGAGTCCTTCTCCGCTTTTCCTTTCGTCCTCCAAACATCTTTCTCAAGCAGAAAAACGCTCAACGATCCGCTCAGGTTCAACCTCACCTGTTGTGACGTCACTTCCTCAAGCCGAGCACCGTCGCAGCGGCAGTGACGTAAACAGCAGGAACGTTTAGCAGCAGCTCTGTAGATCTAGAAACTACGGGTGTTAATCATTCACAGAAACATCTAATACATTATTTTCAGGGAGTTAAATGGTAAATGATCAATGTTCTGTATTTGTCTCGCGCCTTTCTACTTATTTCAACTACTCAAAGCGCTTTTACATCACATCCTCATTCACCCATTCACACATCATTCATCCAGGAGGGTCTGATGTGGAGGACACTCTTCCTTCATGCTCATTCCCACAAATGCAAAAACGCACCTGCACATTGGGGTTCAGCGTCTTGCCCGAGGACACTTGGACACGTTGACCCATCGGAGCTGGTGATTGAACCCCCGACCTGCTGATGGAGGGACGACCCACTCTACCACTGACCCACAGCCGAGCTCACTCCACAGAGCAGGTACAAGTTTGGCTTCACGTGTTTTGCATCTGTGAGGACACAGCGCCCTCTTGTGTCCTGTAGGAGGAACTATTTATCTCTGTTCCTCCACTCCTTTTCTCTTTTCCACTGGTTTGTCTTTTCATTTATTAGATCTTTATGTCATCTCTTTACTTTCCACTCTGGATTTTACTGCCTACACATTTATTATAGGAGGTATAATGGAGCTCCTTGTGCCACAGGTGCTGTTATTAAACACACGACAACATTTTGTGCATACACCAAGTCTATGATGGGACAGTGAGGGGCAAGTAGCGCTGGGAGTGACCGCTGACCCTCCTTTTCTCTAACCTCTAGGCTCAAACTAACTCCGGTGTCGCCTCCAGACTTGTGATGAAGCTTTCACAGTGGACCCTCACCTGCAGACTGAGGTTAGTGGCCTTTCTCAGCACACACTTGCAAAGGAGAGCGGCCCCAGAGGGCAGCGAGCACATGAGCCAGAGCCCGTCTGCCCTGAGCCACGGCTCTGTGGACAAATCTGGCAGTTTGAAAAGAAATGACACAGTTAGATTAAATCCACATGCAAATGACTTCAGACTGTTGATCCATCACTTTGAGCTGTTTCATTATTTCACTATGTCAGACACTTTTAGTTGCCCATTTCAACCTCTTTGCTTGCTAACTAGTGTTCAGTCTTTAATACCCCTGCCAGGAGTGACTGGTTTAAACTGGTGACTTGTTCACTAATAGAGAGATAGAAATACTTTATTGATCCCTGGGGGGAAATTCTGGTGTGACAGCAGTAAAGGAGTAAAAGTGAGTCAAAGTGACCACCACCATGAATACAGACAAATAAATAAGCAGATAAAAAGATAAAAATGTGCAGATTAAAACTGAAGTGTGATTAAATAAAACTTTAGTGCAAGTTGAAGAACAGAAGCACATATTAGTGTTAAACAGCAGAGGGAGCTGAAAGCTCTCTGCCAGCCAGAGATGGTAACTGTGATAGATAGATAGAAATACTTTATTGATCCCTGAGGGGAAATTAATACAGGTGCATCTCAAAAAGTGAAACTCATATACTATATAGATTCATTCCACACAAAATGAAATACACTACTCACTAAAAGTTAGGGATATTCGACTTTCAGGTGAAATTTCTGGAAAATGTAAAAAGTGAATGCTGCAGTGATATTATATCATGAAAGTAGGGCATTTAAGTAGAAGCATGCACCGGTGATCTCTTCATTTTAAACAATGTATTTGAAGAAAAGCTAACAACAGTGGAGGGTAAACCACAGTAAAACATTTCAATGTCTCAGTAAATTGGGATGTGGCCAAAGGACGTCCACTCCTCTCCTTTCTGTGACTCTTCCAGTCTCTGTATCACTGTTCCAACCTCCTGATGACACTCTGTGACCCTCTAAGCTCAGTGAACACCTCCGTCTGAGGACTTCCTGTTTGAAGCCTCCAGTGTTGAGGTGCTGCTGATCAACTGTTAGGTGTCGTCTTGGTCTCATGATGTCAGAATGTGAACAGCAGGATGAGGAGGACTGTTTAAATACCAATTCTACCTGAAGCAGGAAATGGATTGGTGGATTCACCATGTAGTGTAGTGGAACAGGAATGATGGAGAATCAAATCCCAAACAGTCCATGAACCAAGAAATGACACGTCTCCATTGCACTTCATCTTATTGACCACTAGATGTCCTACTGGAGCTCTGTGTCATTGAAGCCTCCAGTCATGAACCATTTTTGGAATCAAGTGTCGAAGCTTCAACAAAGCCTTGAAACACACTCCTCACTAAAAGTTAGGGATATTCGGCTTTCAGGTGAAGTTTCAGGATGAACCTAAAATGCATTCTAACCTTTCCAGGTGAACTTAATGTGACCTTCTCTAAACCTTTGAATGCACATGTCCAACTGTTCAGTGTCTCAGTACTTTCTGCACCAGCTGCTGTTCTCTAACAAGAAGCTTAACAGCAACATTCACAACAGGTTTGATCCATGAATCCACCAATACATTTCCTGCTTCAGTTAGAATTGGTATTTAAACAGTCCTCCTCATCCTGCTGTTCACATTCTGACATCATGAGACCAAGAGTTTCACTTTTTGAATTGAATTACAGAAATGAATTCACTTTTTCATGATATTCTAATTTTTTGAGATGCACCTGTATTAATTTCCCCTCAGGGATCAATAAAGTATTTCTATCTATCTATCACAGTTACCATCTCTGGCTGGCAGAGAGCTTTCAGCTCCCTCTGCTGTTTAACACCAATATGTGCTTCTGTTCTTCAACTTGCACTAAAGTTTTATTTAATCACACTTCAGTTTTAATCTGCACATTTCTATCTTTTATATAATATATTTTATATATTTTTTTTATCCACATAGTATAAGAGTTTCACTTTTTTGAATTGAAT
Source organism: Pempheris klunzingeri (assembly GCF_042242105.1). NCBI lineage: Eukaryota > Metazoa > Chordata > Actinopteri > Acropomatiformes > Pempheridae > Pempheris > Pempheris klunzingeri. Next base: position 3,299,952 of record NC_092035.1, read on the forward strand.
TACAGAAATGAATGAACATTTTCATGATATTCTAATATTTTGAGATGCACCTACCTGAACATACGTGTCACCATCTCCATCTCCGTGGTCAGCAGCTCAGGGGAAACTCCTCCGACTCTCTTCACCTCTCGCTGTATTTGATTTTGACCCCGGCGGTCGGAGCCACTCGTCCCTGCAGAGCTGGGTGCTGCAGGAGAAGCAGGGGGGAGCAGATCTGTGGTGTTGGAGTTTACTGGCACAGAAGGGGCCAGCAGACGAGGACTCAGATCACTGGCAGACGTTTTAGCAGATTTAAATGGATGAACCGTGTTGTTGTCGTCCCACGAGGAGTTCCATTTCTAAAAGAGAGTCATTAATCAGTGATTTCTTTCACAAATGTGAGCATAGCTAACTTTTTGAATAGTTGAATAGTGGGCGTTCAGCAGGCCAGCTGGCAAATGTGATCTCATTTCAAATGTTTAATTAGTTTTAGTAGAGTGGGGGTGCTTGAAGAACAGGGCAGAGGGTGCTTGTGTAACTGTTGATGAGTTTTTATTAAGAAATAGTTTTACTGACTATTTCCCCAGCCTTGGAAAAAACCCGTTCCCCCGGCACAGGTGAGGCTGGGCTACACAGGAAGTGCTTTGCTGCTTTGTACAGGTTTGGGTGCACAGTTCTGTGGGTGCCCCAGTATGTGAGGGGGTCCTCAGTTCTTTCCAGGGGAGGATCAGACAGGTACCGGGTCACTTCCACTAATGCATTCGCAGTGGCGCTTTGCATTTGCCTGGCTCTGCTGGCATCTTCATCCAAAAGCCTCCACAGGTCAACTCCTGAAAAACTCCTGAAGATCATCATCACCAGAAATGTCATTAGTCATTCCTTGTTCATAATCAAATCAAAAAGAAACACCTGTGGAGGCTGCTGCTCATGCTGGAGGACGAGGCTGAAGTGGTGGTGCTGCTGGTGGTGCTGCTGGTGCTGCTGCTGCTGGTGCTGGTGGTGGTGATGCTGGTGCTGCTGGTGGTGGTGATGCTGGTGCTGCTGGTGATGGTGGTGGTGATGCTGCTGCTGGTGATGGTGGTGGTGGTGGTGATGCTGCTGCTGCTGCTGCTGCTGCTGGTGGTGATGCTGGTGGTGGTGATGCTGGTGGTGCTGCTGGTGGTGATGCTGCTGCTGCTGCTGCTGGTGCTGCTGCTGGTGGTGATGCTGCTGCTGCTGCTGCTGCTGCTGGTGCTGCTGCTGGTGCTGCTGCTGGTGGTGATGCTGCTGCTGCTGGTGCTGCTGCTGGTGGTGATGCTGCTGCTGCTGCTGCTGCTGCTGCTGCTGCTGCTGGTGGTGATGCTGCTGCTGCTGGTGCTGCTGCTGGTGGTGATGCTGGTGCAGCTGGTGCTGCTGGTGGTGGTGATGCTGGTGCTGCTGGTGGTGATGCTGGTGCTGCTGGTGCTGCTGGTGGTGGTGATGCTGGTGCTGCTGGTGGTGATGCTGGTGCTGCTGGTGGTGATGCTGGTGCTGCTGGTGCTGCTGCTGGTGGTGATGTTGCTGCTGCTGCTGCTGGTGATGCTGGTGCTGCTGGTGGTGCTGGTGCTGCTGCTGGTGGTGATGCTGGTGCTGCTGCTGCTGCTGCTGCTGCTGGTGCTGCTGCTGCTGCTGCTGGTGGTGATGCTGCTGCTGGTGCTGCTGGTGGTGGTGCTGCTGCTGGTGCTGCTGGTGGTGATGCTGCTGCTGGTGCTGCTGGTGGTGGTGCTGCTGCTGGTGGTGGTGCTGCTGGTGCTGCTGCTGGTGGTGGTGATGTTGCTGCTGGTGGTGGTGATGTTGCTGCTGCTGCTGGTGGTGATGCTGCTGGTGGTGGTGATGCTGCTGCTGCTGGTGGTGATGCTGCTGGTGGTGGTGATGCTGGTGCTGCTGGTGGTGGTGATGTTGCTGCTGCTGCTGCTGGTGGTGGTGATGTTGCTGCTGCTGCTGGTGGTGATGCTGCTGGTGGTGGTGATGCTGCTGCTGGTGGTGGTGATGCTGCTGCTGGTGGTGATGCTGGTGCTGCTGGTGGTGGTGATGCTGCTGGTGGTGGTGGTGCTGCTGGTGGTGGTGATGTTGCTGCTGCTGCTGGTGGTGATGCTGCTGGTGGTGGTGATGCTGCTGCTGGTGGTGGTGATGCTGCTGCTGGTGGTGATGCTGGTGCTGCTGGTGGTGGTGATGCTGCTGCTGCTGGTGGTGATGCTGCTGGTGGTGGTGATGCTGCTGCTGGTGGTGATGCTGGTGCTGCTGCTGGTGGTGATGCTGCTGGTGGTGGTGATGTTGCTGCTGCTGCTGGTGATGTTGCTGCTGCTGCTGGTGGTGGTGATGCTGGTGCTGCTGCTGGTGGTGATGTTGCTGCTGCTGCTGGTGGTGCTGCTGGTGGTGATGCTGGTGCTGCTGCTGGTGATGCTGCTGCTGCTGGTGGTGATGGTGGTGGTGCTGGTGGTGCTGGTGCTGGTGGTGCTGCTGGTGGTGCTGGTGGTGCTGGTGCTGGTGGTGCTGGTGGTGCTGGTGGTGCTGGTGCTGGTGGTGCTGGTGGTGCTGCTGGTGGTGCTGCTGGTGGTGGTGATGCTGGTGGTGCTGGTGGTGCTGCTGCTGGTGCTGCTTGTTTATATTGATTATTTCTGTACATTCTGTTATCAGACAGTCTTTCTCTGACTGGTGAATCCAAAGGTTTTGAAGCGTGGCTCCAATAGTGGAGCGACTGCCAGTGAACTCTCTTCTTCCTTGTCCTGCAGTCTGTCTGCCAAGCATCTGGTGAGCTTCTGTGCCAGGTGTTGTGCCATGGGGGTGGTGAGCTGTGGATACAACTGTCCTGTTGTATGTGGCAACACTCTGCAGAGGGGGACGACCTTTGATGCTGAAGCTCTCTTCTCCTCGGACAGCTCCTCTAGAGCTGCTGCCGCTGCATCTCTTTCCTCATGGAGGCGTTGAAGCATCTCCAGGCTGCTGTTCCATCCTGTGTCCACCTCCAGTCTGAGCTTCTTCACGTTGCTGCTGCATTTGTCTCAGCCTGTGTTTTGCAGCAGTGCTTGTTCTGAAACACACCACCATCTTCCTGCTCACAGCTCTGACTTCATGAAGGCCAGGAGCGGCTTCAGTGTTCTTCTCCACAACAACATCCAGGCAGAGTGCGGTGCATTTACACCGCCTTAAGTTCAAGGTGTTGGCTGCAGCCTTCATGTTGCTCTTGACAGCTGGCCACGCCCCCAGCGTGAACGTTTGGTGGAGACTTTGAAGAACTTTTCATCGTTCATGTCTTTTCTAGCAGCGGACCAAGTCTGAAGTGGATCCCTTCAACCCCCTCGGACTAGTTGGTCCTGGACCGGAGACTTAGTGAAACTAATTCATAGCTTTAAAGCAGGTTTCTGACGACGGGAGCCCAGGTGGGTTGAGGGTGACGTAGCCGCTGGTGTCCACGTTCCTAAATCCCTCATTAGCGCCATTAAGTTAGCGAGGAGAAGCACTGCACTTCCGGTTGTCACCTTCAAAATAAGGGCCTTAATTATAGCAGGGATGTGTAATGTGATCAGAAGAGAAAGTAGAAATATATATACAAAGAAAAGAAAGTAGAAATATATATATACTAAGAAGAGCAGTCTAGTCTGTAAACACAAAGGCTCTTGAAAGGAACCTTTTTACATCTTAAGGTCGTCCTGACATGTTGGAGCATTTTTTAGATTTGTCTTCTGTCCTGTGACTCATGTCCTCAAACATATAATGATATTTGGGTCGATCATTGTGCTCTTTCTTTTGTCCAGTTTCGATGTGCTATGTTTCAGGGGAATGTTGTGTCTGTTACTCCACTTCTTTTATCTGACAGGTGGAGTTACTCTTCTGGTCAAGAAGATTTAGATTCAAAACAACTATCCAGAAATGATCCTGTTTTTCTACAACAAAAGTCAAGAGTGGAGAAAAGTGCAAAACAAAGAATTAAAGTGGTGAAGCAGAATCTAATCTAATAATGTCAGTTATTACTGAATGAACTCTTTTTGATACTTTAAGCATATTTACCTGATCTCTACTTTTAATGAAGTATAATTTGTTTTGACAGTTTGTTTGCCAAGTACTTTACTAACTGATGGAGATCTTATCCAGACTGACGACAGCTTTCCTTCCTGCAGACTTTATGTAATGTCGCCTCCACCTATGTGCTTTGTATTTATTGCTGTCTCTGTGCTTTTCTCCTTCTCAGGCTTTCTGAACACTGATCCCAGAATCCACCAAAGCTGTGCACAAGAAGAAGACGGTGAAAGAGCTGCTGCTGATGAAGCTCCAGGTTAGTCACACAGAGACCTACGGAGGTATTTGGACAAACACGTGAATGAGAAAAGTTTAATACTACTTACATATCTTATATATCATTTATTGTAGGGTTTGGATTTCCAACTCCATTATTAGTGTTTTGTATGTTAAATGATTAAAAAAGGGTTAAAGCTCTATGTCTTCATACATTTGATCATCTATTTAGTTTTCTTTATGAGGTTGGACAAACTTTGAGTTCTTTCATGATGAGGAAAAAGTTAAACCTCCGTCCACTGATATGACTCCAGGCTCCACATATGGTTGTACTTGTTCAAATACCCCAAGCTATGCTCACATTTTTGAAAGAAATCACTGATTAATGACTCTCTTTTAGAAATGGAACTCCTCGTGGGACGACAACAACACGGTTCATCCATTTAAATCTGCTAAACCGTCTGCCAGTGATCTGAGTCCTCGTCTGCTGGCCCCTTCTGTGCCAGTAAACTCCAACACCACAGATCTGCTCCCCCCTGCTTCTCCTGCAGCACCCAGCTCTGCAGGGACGAGTGGCTCCGACCGCCGGGGTCAAAATCAAATACAGCGAGAGGTGAAGAGAGTCGGAGGAGTTTCCCCTGAGCTGCTGACCACGGAGATGGAGATGGTGACACGTATGTTCAGGTAGGTGCATCTCAAAATATTAGAATATCATGAAAATGTTAATCATTTCTGTAATTCAATTCAAAAAGTGAAACTCTTATACTATATGGATAAAAATATATATATAAAATATATTATATAAAAGATAGAAATGTGCAGATTAAAACCGAAGTGCGATGAAATAAAACTTTAGTGCAAGTTGAAGAACAGAAGCACATATTGGTGTTAAACAGCAGAGGGAGCTGAAAGCTCTCTGCCAGCCAGAGATGGTAACTGTGATAGATAGATAGAAATACTTTATTGATCCCTGAGGGGAAATTAATACAGCTCATCTCAAAAAGAGAAACTCATATACTATATAGATTCATTCCACACAAAATGAAATATTTCAAGCCTTCATTTGTTTTAATTGTGATGATTGTGGCTCACAGCTCATGAAAACCCCAAATTCAGTATCTCAGAAGTTTAGAATATTGTGAAAAATAATAATAATCATTTTATTTCTTTACATTTGTAGGTACAAATGTCAAAGTGCAAAAAGTTCAGTATGGTAGACTCACAGTGTCTCACTGTAATCAGCTAATTAATTGAAAACACCTGCAGAAGTTTCTCTCAGTCTGGTTCACTAGGCGACACAATCAGAGGGAAAGTGTTCCCAGAGTGCTGAATCCAAGCACATTCAGAGGAAGTGTGGTCGGAAAAGGTCAATCAATCAATCAATCACTTTATTTGTCCCCAAATGAGAGAATTAGTTGTGCAGCAGTGGAAGCAAAACATAAAATACATGTACACTTGAAAAACACAGCGAATAAATACTAAACATCCAATAGCATGAATACCTTAAAATCAAAATAGAAACAAAAGAAAAAACTATAGAATAAATAGAAAATCAAATCAATCAAAACACTGCAGGCAAGCTACCTTTTCCTCCTGGAGCTGAAGGAAATGGCAGAAGGTACAAAGGAATGTTTGTATCTGCTGGTTTTAGCTCGTGGACGTCTGAACAGTGAAGCGGATGGAAGAAAGTGAAACTGTTGCTGTGAAGGACGAGAACAGTCAGACAGGAGAGATTTAGTTTCTTCTAAAGCTGTTTGTTCTACAGATCCTGCAGGGTTTCTAGAGCAGTGCCACTTATTTTACTGCAGACATTAACCACCTTGTTCAGGACATTTTTCTGCTTTACCTTAAGTGACGAGGACCAACAGATGAAAGAAGAGGTCAGCACAGACTCAATAAAAGACCCATAGAACACGGTCATCAGGGATCAATCAACCTGGACTTTTGAGAGTTTCCTTAGACAAAATAGACGCTGCTGACTTTTCTTGTAAATTGTGTTGGTGTTACTCACTAATGTCAGTTTGTTGTCTATTATAGTTCCTAAATGCTTATAGGACTCTACAATTTCTACATCCTGCCCATCAATCACTGTGCTGTCAGGAGGCTGCGAGCGTCTAAAATCAATACACACGTCCTTTGTTTTTGATCCATTCAGAGATAAAGACGAACCCTGGCACCACTTTAGAAAATAATCCACCACAGGACCGTGAGAGGTTTCAGTGCTGTTCAACAGGCTCAGTATGACGTGTCCTGGACATGGGCTACAATCTGAATGAATCTATGAGTTTCACTTTTTGCACTGAATTCATTCATTCATGCAACCAGACGTGCCAAATAAGACACCATGAGTTCATGTTTCTTCTATGTTCCATTGTGTCAGCTTGAAACCACACAACCATGTAGTGTAGTGGAACAGGAATGATGGAGAATCAAATCCCAAACAGTCCATGAACCAAGAAATGACACGTCTCCATTGCACTTCATCTTATTGACCACTAGATGTCCTACTGGAGCTCTGTGTCATTGAAGCCTCCAGTCATGAACCATTTTTGGAATCAAGTGTCGAAGCTTCAACAAAGCCTTGAAACACACTCCTCACTAAAAGTTAGGGATATTCAGCTTTCAGGTGAAGTTTCAGGATGAACCTAAAATGCATTCTAACCTTTCCAGGTGAACTTAATGTGACCTTCTCTAAACCTTTGAATGCACATGTCCAACTGTTCAGTGTCTCAGTACTTTCTGCACCAGCTGCTTTTCTCTGACAAGAAGCTTAACAGCAACATTCACAACAGGTTTGATCCATGAATCCACCAATACATTTCCTGCTTCAGTTAGAATTGGTATTTAAACAGTCCTCCTCATCCTGCTGTTCACATTCTGACATCATGAGACCAAGACGACACCTAACAGTTGATCAGCAGCACCTCAACACTGGAGGCTTCAAACAGGAAGTCCTCAGACGGAGGTGTTCACTGAGCTTAGAGGGTCACAGAGTGTCATCAGGAGGTTGGAACAGTGATACAGAGACTGGAAGAGTCACAGAAAGGAGAGGAGTGGACGTCCTTTGGCCACGTCCCAATTTATTGAGACACTGAAATGTTTTGCTGTGGTATACCTACCACTGTTGTTAGCTTTTCTTTCAATAAATAGTTTAAAATGAAGAGATCACCATTGCATGCTTCTACTTAAATGCCCTACTTTCATGATATAATATCACTGTAGCATTCACTTTTTACATTTTCCAGAAATTTCACCTGAAAGTCGAATATCCCTAACTTTTAGTGAGTAGTGTATTTCATTTTGTGTGGAATGAATCTATATAGTATATGAGTTTCTCTTTTTGAGATGCACCTGTATTAATTTCCCCTCAGGGATCAATAAAGTATTTCTATCTATCTATCACAGTTACCATCTCTGGCTGGCAGAGAGCTTTCAGCTCCCTCTGCTGTTTAACACTAATATGTGCTTCTGTTCTTCAACTTGCACTAAAGTTTTATTTAATCACACTTCAGTTTTAATCTGCACATTTTTATCTTTTTATCTGCTTATTTATTTGTCTGTATTCATGGTGGTGGTCACTTTGACTCACTTTTACTCCTTTACTGCTGTCACACCAGAATTTCCCCCCAGGGATCAATAAAGTATTTCTATCTCTCTATTAGTGAACAAGTCACCAATTTAAACCAGTCACTCCTGGCAGGGGTATTAAAGACTGAACACTAGTTAGCAAGCAAAGAGGTTGAAATGGGCAACTAAAAGTGTCTGACATAGTGAAATAATGAAACAGCTCAAAGTGATGGATCAACAGTCTGAAGTCATTTGCATGTGGATTTAATCTAACTGTGTCATTTCTTTTCAAACTGCCAGATTTGTCCACAGAGCCGTGGCTCAGGGCAGACGGGCTCTGGCTCATGTGCTCGCTGCCCTCTGGGGCCGCTCTCCTTTGCAAGTGTGTGCTGAGAAAGGCCACTAACCTCAGTCTGCAGGTGAGGGTCCACTGTGAGAGCTTCATCACAAGTCTGGAGGCGACACCGGAGTTAGTTTGAGCCTAGAGGTGAGAGAAAAGGAGGGTCAGCGGTCACTCCCAGCGCTACTTGCCCCTCACTGTCCCATCATAGACTTGGTGTATGACAATGACCAATTTTTGTCGGTTTTTATCATTTCGGAGCACAAAATGTTGTCGTGTGTTTAATAACAGCACCTGTGGCACAAGGAGCTCCATTATACCTCCTATAATAAATGTGTAGGCAGTAAAATCCAGAGTGGAAAGTAAAGAGATGACATAAAGATCTAATAAATGAAAAGACAAACCAGTGGAAAAGAGAAAAGGAGTGGAGGAACAGAGATAAATAGTTCCTCCTACAGGACACAAGAGGGCGCTGTGTCCTCACAGATGCAAAACACGTGAAGCCAAACTTGTACCTGCTCTGTGGAGTGAGCTCGGCTGTGGGTCAGTGGTAGAGTGGGTCGTCCCTCCATCAGCAGGTCGGGGGTTCAATCACCAGCTCCGATGGGTCAACGTGTCCAAGTGTCCTCGGGCAAGACGCTGAACCCCAATGTACAGGTGCATTTTTGCATTTGTGGGAATGAGCATGAAGGAACAATGTCCTCCACATCAGACCCTCCTGGATGAATGATGTGTGAATGGGTGAATGAGGATGTGATGTAAAAGCGCTTTGAGTAGTTGAAATAAGTAGAAAGGCGCGAGACAAATACAGAACATTGATCATTTACCATTTAACTCCCTGAAAATAATGTATTAGATGTTTCTGTGAATGATTAACTCCCGTAGTTTCTAGATCTACAGAGCTGCTGCTAAACGTTCCTGCTGTTTACGTCACTGCCGCTGCGACGGTGCTCGGCTTGAGGAAGTGACGTCACAACAGGTGAGGTTGAACCTGAGCGGATCGTTGAGCGTTTTTCTGCTTGAGAAAGATGTTTGGAGGACGAAAGGAAAAGCGGAGAAGGACTCGAGGAAAACACCACGAAGACACCGAGTTGTCTTTGTTTAAAGAGGTCAGTCTGAGGCTGAGTGGACACACGAACACCAACACACACACACACACACAGCTAGCTAACGAGCTAACCATGCTAACCATGCTAACACGTGGCTGCCACATTTGACTGCTTTTTGAGGCGGATAAAGAAACCAGCCAGCGGTCAAGTTCACCAGAATGATGACTAAATGTAGCTCATTATGAGAAGGAACATGTTTTATACTTCACACTGTTACTATCAGAGGAAATCAGCAGCACCTGTGGATTAGCTTCACTACAGTGACAAACATGAGGAAAGAAAAGCCCAGCAACAGACATTAAACACTGAACTCACTATTATTTCTAGTTTGTAACTCGGTGGATGATGTTTATTTAAATAACCAAGCTGCTTGCTGTTACACAGCAGCAGTGTTTCTAGTTTTGGCTGTATTTTTACCACCTTTAGGAACAGAAATAGATCATTCAGTGTTTCCTTAAGCTCATTTACATTGAAATGTCAGTAATCACCATTAATGTCAAAATATTGAGTTACTGAAGTTTAACAGCAAGTTTGAAAATGTATCTCAACAGTGTAAATGTAAAGGGAATGAAATGAGAGAAAAGTCATCAGTGCAAATATCCACTTTTTTATTTCATCCATCAAATGTGTGCAGCCTTGTTCAACATGAAGGTGATCCAGCTGTAACTTGTGATCACTTATTGATTCATTCTTTTTCCTTTCATGCTTCAGGTGGGCTGGTGTTCACTGCTGAGGAAGATTCTTCAGGTTCGTCCACATCCTCATAACTTCTTATTCATCAGCATCATTGTACTATTTGATATATTGTAAATTATTGTTAATAATAGCTTACATTTATATAGCACCTTTCAAAAAAAATATTCCACAACCTGAATAACATCTTTCACCTTTAAAATGTTGGGCTTTTTTTTTTTTTAGATGAGTTTATGACCTGATAACATATTTCACTTTAATAGTATTGTGCTTTATTTTTTGTACCCAAAATAAAGTTGGTTTATATCCTGTGTTCCCATGTAGTGCGCGCATATATATAAATATATATGAGAGAGAGAGAGAGAGAGAGAGAGAGAGAGAGAGAGAGAGAGAGAGAGAGAGAGAGAGAGAGAGAGAGAGAGAGAGAGAGAGAGAGAGAGAGAGAGAGAGAGAGAGAGAGAGAGAGAGAGAGAGAGAGAGAGAGAGAGAGAGAGAGAGAGAGAGAGAGAGAGAGAGAGAGAGAGAGAGAGAGAGAGAGAGAGAGAGAGAGAGAGAGAGAGAGAGAGAGAGAGAGAGAGAGAGAGAGAGAGAGGAGAGAGAGAGAGAGAGAGAGAGAGAGAGACTTTTTGGCAAAATCACAATTTAAAAATAAAAGACAGAGTTAGAAAAACAAGGAGGAAACAAGAGTTAGACTAGTTAAAAATCACTCAAAATATAAAAGACACAAGATTCCAACAAAACCAGTTTTTTTTTTTCTATTTTTATTTAAGACAGTGAAGATGCTGCTTTGCTCACTGGACATCCAGCAGGAACATGGAGGCAGATCCTGTCAGACAGAGGAAGACAAGTTTTAAAAAACAAAATTGTTCTTCATTTTAAATAAAGTTTGACATGATGACATCCTGTGTTGTTATTTACTGATACTTTAGATTCTACCTTTACAAACAAGCACCAAGAGAGACAATATGTGAGGAGAAAATAAAAGCTCACATATCATGTCTAAACACATTCATCTGATGTTGGAGGTAAAGTTGAGCGTTCTTACCAAAAGCTGTTCCTGTCACAGGTTCTTCAGTCCAGACAGGAAACACCACCTGCAACAGAAGAGATTTTCACAATAAAACTACAGCTCTTTACTCAAGTAAAAAGGAAATGACATTATAGGTTAAGTTCACCTGCAAACAGACTAAATGTGATAAAGTTTGTGATTCCTCACTTCAAAGCTGCTGGTTAAACTTTGTGGTTCTGCTCCTGAAGAACATCCAGTTATAAACAACCGCATGCTAATGCTACACGCTAACACTAGCCAGCATGGTAGCCACTGATTAGCCACATGGTGGAAGTGATCAGTGATTATTGATCCTGTAGTCCAGTCATTAGCAGCAAACTCACTGCAGACACTAAAGAAACTGAACTTTAACTAACATTACACTAAGTCTGAGCTTTAACTCTCCTGCTGCAGCAGCTGATTAACAGCAAACAGCTGCAAAGATCAACGAGGCCTGATGAGGAACTTCTGTTGGTTCTAGTGCAAACAGAGAACATTAGAACCATCAGTGTTTATTACAACAGTAATCTGGTACTTTTGTTCCTAAACAGGTTCACCAGCCACAATGAAACCACCAATAGATCCAAAAATCACAGAGTAAGACTGCTGTGCCGTTATTAGCATATACAGATCTATATTAGCATAAATCCTCCTCAGACAGCAGTGAAATGTATCAGCTGTCCACATTAGCATGTTAGCTAGCATTAGCTAGTTAGCTTGCTACTGAACACAGATTTGTTTGCCTTTGTTCAGCCATTGATCCTCAGACTGACCTCATTAACCAAAGACAACTCCTCGTCTCCTTGGTGTTTTCCTCTTCTCTCCCTCCAAAGACTTCATGAAGCAGAAGCAAACCGTCCGGTTCTTCGTACCTGAAGGAGAAAAGCCGTCTGGCACCTGGAGCTGTGAACCTTCAGCCTTTATAGAGATGGACACACCGTGCGGCCAATCACAAGCGAGGACAGAGTTGGATCGTACCATTATGTGGAAGTACTAATGGAGACCCTCTGAAGACAGCTAGTAGTGGTACAGTCCAGGTACAGAGCCGCAGGACTTAAACGCAGGCGCGTTGGGGAAGAGTGAACACTTGAGTTTTAGGAGCCGTCAGAGCTGAATCTTTGTAAAGAGCCGGACTTCCTGTCACGAGCGTCCTGACTTCATTTGCTGTAGGATGACTGTTTCTGTCCAGTTGGGGAGGATTTAATCATGGTCAGATGAGTTTCTTTCTTCATCTTTATATTCTTTAAACAAATAAAGGCGTGAAATATTTCATTTTGTGTGTAATGAATCTATATAGTATATGAGTTTCACTTTTTGAATTGAATTACAGAAATGAATGAACTTTTTCACGATATTCTAATTTTTTGAGATTCACCTGTATTAATGAACAAGTCACCAATTTAAACCAGTCACTCCTGGCAGGGGTATTAAAGACTGAACACTAGTTAGCGAGCAAAGAGGTTGAAATGGGCAACTAAAAGTGTCTGACATAGTGAAATAATGAAACAGCTCAAAGTGATGGATCAACAGTCTGAAGTCATTTGCATGTGGATTTAATCTAACTGTGTCATTTCTTTTCAAACTGCCAGATTTGTCCACAGAGCCGTGGCTCAGGGCAGACGGGCTCTGGCTCATGAAAACTGTCCAGATGAGGCTCCCTGGACAGAAAAGAGCACGACGGGCAGGTACACACACTTCACACTGTTTTTATTTATCCCACATGATCAGTGCTAACACACATCACTGAATGACTCATGAAAAGTAAAGATATATAAAGATATAATAAAGAAAATGTGGAATGAACTATCTGAAAATAATTGATTACATTTTTCTGTGAACGATTAACACCCGTAGTTACTGGATCTATACAGTTATTGCTAAACTTTCCTGCATGTGTCACTACGCTGCAACGTTTCTCAGGTCGAGGAAATGACCAGTGCTGCCGACTCCTCAGGAAGGAAAGTAGCTATAATTATAACAATTTTTTGTAAAGACGGTTTTAACTTGACAACATTAACAACCGATAAACCGACCAAAAACAGACAATAGAAAAAACTGTTGATGGCAATGTGAGAAAGTGATGCCAACCAGTCTGGCCCTGATTCAGGTTCAGTGTTTGGTTGTTTCCCCTCCACACACACACACTGTGCTGGCTCACAGAAAGAGCAGGTCATCTTCTCTTTGGTCAAGGCTTTCTATGGCAGGTTCATCAGCTGAGGGAGCTGACTTCAACGAGAAAAACATTATCAGGCAGCTTGTGCTCATAGCAAGCCTCAGCAGACAACTTCAGGATGGACTTAAGGGTCTGAAGTTTGCTTCTTACCACCCTCATCTGGCTGAATAATCTCTCCACTTCAGCATTGGAGTGTGGCAAGGACAACACAGACGCAGCAGCCATGGCAAGTTCCTGAAACTTGATATCAGCTGCATCCCTGAACTTCCAGATCTCAAACCATTGCTGGACAATCTTGTCTCTCTCTGCAGGACAGTAGCCCAGGAGCTTGGCTAACTTTCTGTTTCTCCCAGGCTCTTATTGTGCTTTAGAGTTTCCTCTACATTGAAAACTGACATGTGCTGCAATGCTTCAGTGTTGTCTGTCAGTCTCACCCTCAGCTCATCAGTGAGGGAGATGCTGAAGGCTACACACCGCTTTCTCACATTGTTCTTCTCCTCAGGCGCAAAGTGGAGCTCAGCTGCCTTTGACTCAAGAAGGTAACCAGGGTACGGTTTGGGACTGATGGATCCATCAGTTGGCTCTTTGAGTACATCAGTGTTTGCCAGTGGATTCAGCACCCTGCTACTCACAGACTCTATCAGGCTAACCAAGCTGTCAAGAAGCTGAAGAGGATCTACCTGCTCTCCCTCACAAGCTTTGAGGATCACTGTACATGGAAAAGGGGGCAGCACGGTGGTGCTGTGGTCAGCATGGTGGTGCTGTGGTCAGCATGGTGGTGCTGTGGTCAGCACTGTTGCCTCACAGCAAGAAGGTTCCAGGTTTGAACCTGAAATCTTTCTGTGTGGAGTTTTTCATGCCAGCGTGGCTTCTCTCCAGGTACTCTGGCTTCCTCCCACAATCCAACAGACATGTAAGCTGGGTTAATTGGTGACTCTAAATTGGCCATAGTGTGAGTGTGAGAGTGAGTGTGTGTCTGTCTCTGTATGTGGCCCTGTGATTGCCTGGTGACCACTTCAGGGTGACCCTGCCTCTCCCCACAGTTGATGCTCTCATATGTGTCTTTGTAGGCCTCCCTGCACCTGAAGTCACTAAAACCAGCTCTAAGTCTCCTGTACCAAGTGCTCCACACTATGGGGGTGGTGTCATTGGAAGCATGACTTACAGCCAGCTGCAGAGAGTGACACACACAGCGAATCAGAACCACATCTTTGAGGCCACACTCCTCCTTCAGCACTTTATGGAGCCCATTGTTAATCCCCGTCATGACGGAGGCATTGTCAGTCCCTGTCCCCAGGAGTTTGTCTTTTTCAAGACAACACTTCTCCAGGAAAGCCACAACAGCTCGGGCTATAGATCTGGCATCTCCTCCCTCCAACTCAACAAGCCCCAGAAATATTGAGACTATTGTGTGTTTGGTGTCACTAAAGTACCTCATCACAACCCCCAGGTCCTTAGAAACACCTCCATCTGTGGACTCATGGAGGAGGAGGAGGCTGAAACGCTGCTCACCCACATCTGGACCATCTTTTTTAGAAAGTCTGGTGCTAGAACACCATTCATCATTTCCGTGCACTTTGTCCTGAGCATTTTGAAGTGAGGAGCGGCAGTGGATTCTGAGGAAGCAGCTGTGGATCAGTGGTAGAGTGGGTCCTCCCTCAGTCAGAAGGTCGGGGGTTTGATGCCCAGCTCCTATGGGTCAACATGACAGCATGGAACAGTGTTCAGCTAATGTCACGGTGGCTCCACTCAGTGTTTTCCTCATTAATGGCAGCTTGCTTTGGGTGGAACTGTTGGAAGGCTTTGTCTTTTCACTATGTTTTTGAGTTGCCATGTTTTTTTTTATATCAAAGTTTGGACTAGAAATCATCCTTACAGTCCAGGCAGCGTGCTCGTGTATCGTCTCCAATAAACGGCTTCAACCAGATTCCCACTCCTTTCTCTGTTTTTGATCGAACACTGTAGACCGACACATGATGAGCCAGCTAGCTAGATTAGCTTCTGTCACAGAGAGGCACACACACAGTGGACCAGGTGAGGAAGTGACTGAGGCTCTGTGGCTCAAATGTGGCGGCTCTGCGCGTGCGCGATTCATGAGCAGCGTGCACGAGTGGCTCTGTCCTCTCTGCGGCTGCGCAGCTCCTGTGAGAGCTTCGGGAGGGGGCGGGGCTAACGGCAACACCTGCTGCCAGGTGAGGACAGTGACTGATGTGAAAGCAGGTATCACTCTGCAGAGTCTCCAAAACACCGGAAAAGTCTCCAGATTTAGTGAAAGTCAACAAGTTAGCAACACAGGAAATGACGTCAGGACACTTCCGCAGCAGCAGATGACGTCGGAGCCTGAGCGGATTGTTGGAGCGTTTTTTTGCGGCTCGTTTTTCTGCTTAAAAAAGATGTTTGGAGGAAGAGAAGAAAACTGGAAAACTACCGGAGGAAAACAGCATGAAGACACGGAGTTGTCTTTGGTTAATGAGGTCAGTCTGAGGCTGAGTGGCCGAACACAAACACAAACAAACATACACAACACACAGCTAGCTAACTAGCTAGCGCTAGCTAACCATGCTAACCATGCTAACACGTGAACATTTTGCTGCTTTTTGAGGCGGATAAACAAATCAGCCAGCGGCCAAGTTCACCAGAATGATGACTAAATGTAGCTCATTATGAGAAGGAACATGTTTTATACTTCACACTGTTACTATCAGAGGAAATCAGCAGCACCTGTGGATTAGCTTCACTACAGTGACAAACATGAGGAAAGAAAAGCCCAGCAACAGACATTAAACACTGAACTCACTATTATTTCTAGTTTGTAACTCCGTGGATGATGTTTATTTAAATAACCAAGCTGCTTGCTGTTACACAGCAGCAGTGTTTCAAGTTTGGGCTGGATTTTTACCACCTTTAGGATCAGAAATAGATCATTCAGTGTTTCCTTAAGCTCATTTATATTGAAATGTCAGTAATCATCATTAATGTCTAAATATTGAGTTACTGAAGTTTAACAGCAAGTTTGAAAATGTATCTCAACAGTGTAAATGTAAAGGGAATGAAATGAGAGAAAAGTCATCAGTGCAAATATCCACTTTTTTATTTCATCCATCAAATGTGTGCAGCCTTGTTCAACATGAAGGTGATCCAGCTGTAACTTGTGATCACTTATTGATTCATTCTTTCTCCTTTCATGCTTCAGGTGGGCTGGTGTTCACTGCTGAGGAGCCGAGGAAGATTCTTCAGGTTCGTCCACACCCTCATTACTTCCTATTCATCGGCATCATTGTACTATTTGATATACTGTAAATTATTGTTAATAATAATAGCTTACATTTATATAGCACCTTTCAAAAATAAGTGATTCCATAACCCGATTAACATCTTTCACCTTCACAATGTTGTGCTTTTTTTTTTTTTTTTCAGATGATTTTCCCAAATGAAGATGTTAAATGCAACCCGAGATCATTTTCAGGTGTGACAGGGCTTGTGGTGTAGTGGGTTACGTCGCAGCCTGAAGAGGCAATGAGGATCTGACGTGCCAGGATCAATCCCAGTGTGTGGCTGCTACCTGCAGCAGGAAGGAAGCTTTTCTCCCCAGTAAGGGGTTATTGCAGCTCATTTTATTCAAAACCCACAAAAGCATTCTACAAAAACTTTAGGCAGCCATTTTGCTCATTATGCACTTCATTTAAAGCGAAATGTTTTGGCCCACTTTCAGGCTCCAACCAGGGCCTTTTCTCTACAGTTAAGTTTCACCTTGTTGGGATCACACACCATTGCTGGTGGTTCTAAAATTACCAGTTTCACATTACTGCTCCAAAATAAATTGGGGCCAGCTGTGGCTCATCCCTCAATCAGAAGGTTGGAGGTTTAATCCCCAGCTCCTATGGGTCAGTGTGTGAATCAGAAGGTGATGTAAATGAGCTATACAAATACTGACCATAGGGGGATCAAGAGCTAAGCCAATGCAAAAATCACTCAATATAAAAGACATAGGAAACAAGATTTAGACAAAACCTCTTTTTATTTAAGATAGAAGACAGTGAAGGAGCTGCTTCGCTCACTGGACATCCAGCAGGAACATGGAGGCAGATCCTGTCAGGAAGACTGATGAAGACCAATACAAACATGTCAGATGAGCTGCTGGTCTACTTTTACCACAAATCAGTTTGACAATTATCAACTTTTTCCATAAGAGCAGCAGCAGAAGAGTAAAAAAAGACACAACAACTTGCATTACTTTTGATATGTCTTTATTTAGAAATCAGTGCCAAACTGAGGCTCTCATACAAACAGTTCTGTTTGGATCCACGGCTGATTCAGGTTCTCCTGCTGCTCCTGGGAAAACACAAACACAGCTTTAATCAAAGAGTGGCCAGACAGAAGGTTAAACTTGTCATCTGTTCATGGATCATTTGGAAATTGTTCTCTTCATTTTAAATAAAGTTTGACGTGACGACATCCTGTGTTGATATTTACTGATTCCTGGATACTTTTACTTTAGATTCTACCTTTACAAACAAGCACCAACAGAGACAATTATCTACTGCAAGAGTTTACAAGTCTTCAATGTTTATTTAGAAATATTTAGCTTCTGGTCTTTAAACTAATTTAACAGAGTCTGAAGTTTCATTAAGGCAAAAGTCCACTTTGTTGGACAGGAAACAAATAAACTTTGTCCCTGAACTGCACCAAGTGATGATTTACCTCAAAGGGTGCAGTGGAGCAGACACACCTGAGCTCCAGGTGACACCGCAGGGACCAATGCTACATGCTAACACTAGCCAGCATGTTAGCCACTGATTAGCCACATGGTGGAAGTGATCAGTGATTATTGATCCTGTAGTCCAGTCATTAGCAGCAAACTCACTGCAGACACTAAAGAAACTGAACTTTAACTAACATTACACTAAGTCTGAGCTTTAACTCTCCTGCTGCAGCAGCTGATTAACAGCAAACAGCTGCAAAGATCAACGAGGCCTGATGAGGAACGTCTGTTGGTTCTAGTGCAAACAGAGAATATTAGAACCATCAGTGTTTATTACAACAGTAATCTGGTACTTTTGTTCCTAAACAGGTTCACCAGCCACAATGAAACCACCAATAGATCCAAAAATCACAGAGTAAAACTGCTGTGCTGTTATTAGCATATACAAAGATAAAAACGTGTTTGTGTGGCCATTGAGCCTCAGACTGACCTCATTAACCAAAGCCAACTCACATCTCGACCTCATGAAGCAGAAAGAGGAGCCCAAGTGAAGCTTCCCACTCTTTATAGAGTTGGATCGTACCATTATGTGAAAGTAGGAGGGGAGACGCTCCGAAGGCAGGTGGGTGAGGTGGTACAGTCCAGGTACAGAGGACATAGTGATGGCTGATGGAGGCTTTGTTGAAGCTTCGACACTTGATTCAAAAAATGGTTCATGACTGGAGGCTTCAATGACACAGAGCTCCAGTAGGACATCTAGTGGTCAATAAGATGAAGTGCAATGGAGACGTGTCATTTCTTGGTTCATGGACTGTTTGGGATTTGATTCTCCATCATTCCTGTTCCACTACACTACATGGTTGTATGGTTTCAAGCCGACACAATGAAACATAGAAGAAACATGAACTCATGGTGTCTTATTTGGCACGTCTGGTTGCATGAAAAGCAACAAAGCCTCCATCAGCCATCACTATGTCCTCTGTACCTGGACTGTACCACCTCACCCACCTGTCTTCAGAGCGTCTCCCCTCCTACTTTCACATAATGGTACGATCCAACTCTATAAAGACTGGGAAGTTTCATTTGGGCTCCTCTTTCTGCTTCATGAGGTCTTTGGAGGATGAGAGGAGGAAAACACCAAGGAGATGTGAGTTGGCTTTGGTTAATGAGGTCAGTCTGAGGCTCAATGGCCACACAAACACATGTTTTTATCTTTGTATATGCTAATAACAGCACAGCAGTTTTACTCTGTTTAATCAGCTGCAGCAGCAGGAGAGTTAAAGCTCAGACTTAGTGTAATGTTAATTTCAAGTCCAGTCTAACTGAATGTAAGTGTGTCTGCAGTGAGTTTGCTGCTAATGACTGGACTACAGGATCAATAATCACTGATCACTTCCACCATGTGGCTAATCAGTGGCTAACATGCTGGCTAGTGTTAGCATGTAGCATTGGTCCCTGCGGTGTCACCTGGAGCTCAGGTGTGTCTGCTCCACTGCACCCTTTGAGGTAAATCATAACTTGGTGCAGTTCAGGGACAAAGTTTGTTTGTTTCCTGTCCAACAAAGTGGACTTTTGCTCTAATGAAACTTCAGACTCTCTTAAATTAGTTTAAAGACCAAAAGCTAAGTATTAATATCAGTGGTTGTGTAAAAACGCTCAACTTTACCTCCAACATCAGATGAATGTGTTTAGACATGAAATGTGAGCTTTTATTTTCTCCTCAGAGCAAACTAATCATTTTCATCCAACTCAAACTCTGATTTCTAAATAAACATTGAAGACTTGTAAACTCTTGCAGTAGATAATTGTCTCTCTTGGTGCTTGTTTGTAAAGGTAGAATCTAAAGTAAAAGTATCAGGAATCAGTAAATATCAACACAGGATGTCGTCACGTCAAACTTTATTTAAAATGAAGAGAACAATTTCCAAATGATCATGAACAGATGACAAGTTTAACCTTCTGTCTGGTCACTCTTTGATAAAAACTGTTTGTGTTTTCCCAGGAGCAGCAGGAGAACCTGAAGCAGCCGTGGATCCAAACAGAACTGTTTGTATGAGAGCCTCAGTTTAGCACTGATTTCTAAATAAAGACATAAAAAGTAGTGAAAGTTGTCTTGTTTTTTTACTCTTCTTCTGCTGCTCTTTATGGAAAGAGTTGATCGTCAAACTGATTTGAGGTAAGTAGACCAGCAGCTCCTGACATGTTTGTATTGGTCTTCATCAGTCTTCCTGACAGGATCTGCCTCCATGTTCCTGCTGGATGTCCAGTGAGTGAAGCAGCACCTTCACTGTGTCTTAAATCTTAAATAAAAAGTGGTTTTGTCTAAATCTTGTTTCCTATGTCTTTTATATTGTGAGTGATTTTACATTTGCTGAACTACACTGCTGAAAAGGTAAAGCTGTGGATCCACCTATGGTCAGTATTTGTAAAGCACCTTCACATGACCTCCTCATTCACACACTGACCTCCTGAGTGAGGGATGACCCCATTTTATTTTGGAACAGATTCCTGTTTTACTGGTCCTGGATTCAGTGTAATGTGAAATTGATCATTTATACTCTTTAGTGATTTATTCCAACAAGGTGAGTTTAACCCTAAAAAGCCCACTTTGGGACTGTAAGCAGGTAGAAAATACTTAGACAAAAGTAACTTCTACCTGGTTGGAGCCTCAAAGTGGGCAAAAACACATGTTTCCCTCTAAATCAAGTGCATAATGAGCAAAATGGCTGCCTAATTTTTCTAGAGTGTTTTGTGGGTTTTCAATAATGAGCTGCATAACTCCTTACTTCACCCTTTGGAAACGCTGGGGAGATAGACCACCTTCCTTTACGCTCCATGTACCCATGCTGTAAGTGAGGATCGAACCAGACACCTGATGCTCAGTGCCTCTTATGGCTGCTACTTAACCGACCACGCCACAAGCCCTGTCGCACTAGAAGAAGGTCTTGGGCCGCATTGATCATCTTCATTTGGGAGAAAAAACAAGATTTTAAAAGATGTTAATCAGGTCATGGAATCACAAGCTAGCTCCAACAATTTATATTTTTAATTTGTATATTAAAAATATCTCAAATCGTACCAAGACTGAAAAATAGCTCACCTGTGTGCAGCACTTTGTTCTGCAAGTCACCACAGTCAAACTCTACTAACTAGAAAAATTCCAGTTCCTGAAGACATTGCAGTGTGAACGCTGCCCTCTGGTGGCTCAAACATCAATGAGCTGCTGCTCATCTGCTGTCACTCTGCTCACATGCAGCTCTTTTCATGGAGCGTTGTGCTGTGACACACCTGCAAGGAAGAAGAATAATAATAAATAAATAAATCAGTCGGGGTACTATGGACATCCAACCAGGGCTGCTGCTGCTCTCCATGGCGTGAACCATGTTGCTGCTCCACTGACGGCTTTTCAGCTTTAAAACACACAACACAGCCGAGGGGCAGAGGGTCCAGGCAGCAACCACACACAGGAAATAAACTACACAACCATTTGAGCTATTAAGTCTTTTTCTTAAGCAAGAAATCAATACGTTGAAAATATCCTGAGTGTTTTCAATGTTCTCTCAGCATTTAACAGAGCTGCTGGTAACACTGACAACAAATCTACCTGAGAGCTTCAGCACAGAGCACGTGTTCCCTCAGTGGCTGCAGAACGCTCCTCTTCTTCAAACGTGTCGTCGCTTCAGTCCGCACATCTGCAAGTGGGAGAAAATGGTACAACAATTACATTTTATACAAGTTGTGTTTACAGTCAGCAGCAACGCTGGAAAGTGGAGAACTGCAGGATGCTGATGAATAAGAAGTAATGAGGATGTGGACGAACCTGAAGAATCTTCCTCAGCTCCTCAGCAGTGAACACCAGCCCACCTGAAGCATGAAAGGAAAAAGAATGAATCAATAAGTGATCACAAGTTACAGCTGGATCACCTTCATGTTGAACAAGGCTGCACACATTTGATGGATGAAATAAACAAAGTGGATATTTACACCGATGACTTTTCTCTCATTTCATTCCCTTTACATTTACACTGTTGAGATACATTTTCAAACTTGCTGTTAAACTTCACCAACTAAATATTTTGACATTAATGATGATTACTGACATTTCAATGTAAATGAGCTTAAGGAAACACTGAATGATCTATTTCTGATCCTAAAGGTGATCATCATCAGAAGTCTGCCTACAATAACAGTCAGACTGGACAGTTGTATCCGACAGGAACAGATGCTCTGACACTAGCTGTAGCCTGTGAAATGTTTCATGAATAAAGACAAATACTCACTAAACATGTTGTCCCAGGAGTGATGGAGGGGATTACTGGAGAGGAGTGGATGTGGATAAACTCTGGAATATTTGGACACACTCAGACCTCCAATCTGCACCGATGACCTAAATAATGACATCAGTTTGAGACCAAACAGGTTCACCAGTTAAAACAGCGAGTGGGTTCATTTACACTCTGAGAGAAGCCAATTGAGTCCAATAGTGAGACAAAACCAGTGCTGAGACCATTGTTATCATCGTCCACATGAATATTAAAGTCACCTCCTATAATCACTTTGTGGCTCATCCCACCCAGGACCAAGACGGAGCGCTTCAGACGCTCATAAGTGCCCACTGCCATCGACTGTTTAACAGCAGTGGAGAACTCAGTCTGCCATCAAGCTGACCCCCCCACTCCCATATTATACTATCATACCAAACAGCAACACATCAGGCCTTCACATCTGCACTATTCTCACACCTGCTGCTAATTATACACTACTCACAAAAAGTTAGGGATATTCGACTTTCAGGTGAAATATATGGAAAATGTAAAGAGTGAATGCTACAGTGATATTATATCATGAAAGTAGGGCATTTAAGTAGAAGCATGCACTGGCAATTTCTTCATTTTAAACTATTTATTGAAAGAAAAGCTAACAACAGTGGTAGGTATACCACAACAAAACATTTCAGTGTCTCAATAAATTGGGACGTGGCCAAAGGACGTCCACTCCTCTCCTTTCTGTGACTCTTCCAGTCTCTGTATCACTGTTCCAACCTCCTGATGACACTCTGTGACCCTCTAAGCTCAGTGAACACCTCCGTCTGAGGACTTCCTGTTTGAAGCCTCCAGTGTTGAGGTGCTGCTGATCAACTGTTAGGTGTCGTCTTGGTCTCATGATGTCAGAATGTGAACAGCAGGATGAGGAGGACTGTTTAAATACCAATTCTAACTGAAGCAGGAAATGTATTGGTGGATTCATGGATCAAACCTGTTGTGAATGTTGCTGTTAAGCTTCTTGTTAGAGAACAGCAGCTGGTGCAGAAAGTACTGAAACACTGAACAGTTGGACATGTGCATTCAAAGGTTTAGAGAAGGTCACATTAAGTTCACCTGGAAAGGTTAGAATGTATTTTAGGTTCATCCTGAAATTTCACCTGAAAGCTGAATATCCCTAACTTTTAGTGAGCAGTGTATGTGATGTCAGTCATAAATCGCGTGTTTTTCTATTGCGCATTTTAATTTTGTACTTTAATGTAGTACATTGGGCTGCTGCAACACCTGAATCAATAAATGATTATTATTATTGTTAAAATATTACAGCTGTTTACATGCTAGCATGGTTAGCTAGCGTTAGCTACTTACTTAGCTTCTGACCACCATGTTTTTTGTTTGTGTTTGTGTTCGGCCACTCAGCCTCAGACTGACCTCATTAACCAAAGCCAACTCAGTGTCTTCATGGTGTTTTCCTCCCGTAGTTTTCCAGTTTTCTTCTCCTCCTCCAAACATCTTTTTTAAGCAGAAAATCGAGCCGCAAAAAACGCTCCGGCGATCCGCTCAGGCTCCGACGTCATCTGCTGCTGCGGAAGTGTCCTGACGTCATTTCCTGTGTTTTGGAGACTTTGCCATTAAAGCTCGTCTCCCTCTGCAGTCACTGTCACAGAAGCCACTAAGTTCCTCCTGTCTGCCTGTGCTGTCAGCTGATGACATAAAATGTCTCAGCACAAAGAAGCCAGGTCTCTTCTGGAGAAGGACACTGAGCTGACCTGTGCCAGAGATGCTTCAAGCCTGGTTTGCCATAGCCTCCAGCTCACAAAACAACCTGTAACAAAAGCTGCTGATTGTTAAATACTTCACTGCACTTTGACAGTCAGTTCTGTGGAGGACATGTGCTGACAGAACACACAGCCCACTGTTTGCATTGGCATGAATTTACTAGGACAGAGTGTGTCTGCTCCGCCATGATGCCACAGGGCAGCGACCTGTGATCATAACAACTAAAACAGCTGGAACAAATCCTTCTTTATATATTTATGTTAGGTTTCTAATTTCCCAAGCTCATTTTCTGTTTGGGGTCATAGGCTGAATAAAAAGGTATAATGAATTTCCTGAACTATGAAATGCAAGTGAATGATGCAAAGAATCAACAGGGAGACACCAGTTCAATATCCCGTTTGCAAACAGAGGTAAACACATAACTACTGATGGTACAGTATAGCCAGTGACGGGGCAATTATCATTTTTATTCAAACAGCCCCAGCTTGTTCTGCACCTCCTGATTTAAATGACTCTACATGGCTGTGAAAGACTGCTAAATGGTGTTATTCTGAGTGTAAGCCAGGAAAAGACCACTAGAGGGAGTGTAAGGTTCACTGACCAAACAAACAGAGGCGCTTGAATGCATCACATTAACTGATTAACAGCTACACCTCATCGACAATCTTCCAAGCAAATGAGGACTCTGAGACAGATTGAGGTCTGGTTTGAACATTTATATTGAGATTTTCAGTTTAAATGCAAGAGGACACATTTACTCTATCTGCAATCACTTTTCTTCATTTCACTTGGCCCCACATGTTCACGTCAGCACATCAATAACTTACATACTGTACTGTAGCAAACATCCTGCTGAGGACAATGATATTTAATTATAAGAAATGGTGCGCTGCCTTCAAGTGGCGACCAAACCGCTGTGACAGAGTAGGACGAGCAGGGCTCGTGTGGAAACGACCACCATCCTCATGATAAGCTCACTGGTCACTAGCACGCGTTTCCACACTGAAGTCAGCTGAAATGCACTGAAAAATTAATGATATGTGATCCTGACCCACAAGGATGTGTTGAGATTGAGTTCCTTGAAGGACAGCATTAGCACCCTAAAAAATGAAGGCTAGAAATTAAAACCTTTCATGATCCTGCAGGTAGAAAACAGAACCTTAGTTCATGTGCACCGAGGGTTGAAGCAGTAATGGCACCATGAAGAAACAAGATACAACAGACACGCACAGTTGAAAGCAACAGTCAGTCTAAAGCCAGTCAGGTGGTTTCTGTTATTGACTATATGATTTAATGCTCTGTACATTAACCAGACGAATGTTTCCTTTTCAACCGGGTCACCTTAAGATGAGTAGACGTCACATGACAAACCAATCTGTACATTCTGCTTCCTGGATTGTGAAACCGTATGACATTTGAAGGCGGCGGAGACCAACGGTAACGGGAGTAGCAGCTGCGACTGTACAGATACAAACTGAAGGATGAGGTCCAAAACCAAGCCAACGCACGGGGGAGCTCGCACAGTCCACGAAGATACACCGTCACAGGCCTTTCCCTCCGTTTACACAAGTCCATTAAATAATAAAAAACAAAGTATTTTTTCTCCAGATGCACAGTCCAGACTCTGCTGGACCTTTGGAAGAAATCTCCTTTCTGCTTTTACCTCTGTGCAAGACTTTGGGAATAAGGCTTCCTTCTGATTTGCATTTGACACGTGGTCTATTTGTTAAAGTGTAAGCAGTTTTTGAGTGTTGAGTGAGATCAGTACAGAGAATCACTGCCTTCATGTGTGTAATTCATAATGTTTCCAAATACGCCTTCCCGTGTACATTCCATAGCGCCCTAATGGTTGTTCCTCTCTAGACTATGTTGACCAGCTATTAAAAGACAGACTTATAAAAAAAAAAAAAAATCCTTTGATTTATCAATTAAATAATTTTATATAAAAGCAAACCTCCCCATCCCCACTTCATGAAGGCCTTCCCTAACGGTTAACTACTTCACCACCATATAGTCACACATACATCACAGTGCATGTATGCATACTCCGTCTCAGTCCTCTGTCTCACTCATGCGCACACACCAGAACGGCTTCCTGGTTTACAGCTTGTTCTTACATGAGGTCCATGCAGTACCGAAGCAGAAACATCCTGATGTGTTCTTTTTTTTTTTTTTTGTCTCCGGTACGTGGCACAAACTTATGGCAAAGAAGCGGATACATGATTTGGCTCAGACCTGGATCCAGTAATATTTGCACAATTCTTATTAGTGTTTACGTCAGTCTGCTTGGTGTACCAGATGGGTGGGGTTTACCATACAAGGCGATGCAATGTCTTCCAGAGAGTTTAGACGGTCAGAGAAAAACAATCAGGAGACTGTTATATTTTTCTGTGACCTCAAACTTACCCGCTCCAGTTTTAATAGTCTCAATATTGTAAACCCCACTAATCCAGAATGCCAAACATGTTAAAAAATGCAATAATTAGCAAACACTAATTGACCACGGTCTGGTTTGGGTTTTAGTATTTACACAGTCATCCATTTATCTCCTGTGATGCCGAGAGTGCAGAAGGAATTCAGATATTTGCTCCCACTTCACTTCCATATATTCTTTCATTGTCTATTCATCCGTCTTTATTGTGTCTTGATCTCCAAGTTCAACACTCTCCAGTAAGTTTGGTGGTGTCTCCGCGTTTGGGCGGTGCGGGTGGGGGTCCTCGTCGTAGTGTTGCATAGCCTGAGATGTTTCCGGACATGTAGCTACCGTTTCCTCCGTTGCTTTGCTTTCCTTGGTCCAGGAGCAGCTCGGGTGGAGGAGGAGGCAGAGCCATGTCGTCCATAGTCCCCGCAGGTTCCAACTTGCCCGCGAGTCCGGCTGAGTTGAGGGAACCTTGGCGACCCACTGACTTTCGCTTCAGTGTCCGGTGGAGATCATCCAGGAAATTGGGCTGGCCTGAGCTGCCCTTTGGAGAGGTGGGTGGAGGTGGTGAGAGGGGAGGGGGCTCCGGGGTGGTGTTACTGCGTCGCACAAGTGTGGGTGGAGGAGTCTTTTTCAGTGAGCTCTTCCCCCATGATGAGTTGCTGACTAGGGAGACGGGTGGAGGAGGAGGGGGAGCCTGGGGCTGTGGGTTGACCACAGCTACCCTGGGAGGTCCGCCGCTATGGGCGTCACTACCAGGAGGTGGAGGAGGCGGGAAGAGCTCAGAGGCTGGGGGAGGAGGTGGGAAATAGGCGCACTCAGGTGGGGGAGAAGGGAAGTCGCCACTGGACTGCTTTACCTGGCTCACTTTGGCCTGGAGTGCCAAGGGCAGGTTGGCCAGGTTGAGCTTGCCTGGTTTCGGGGGAGCAGGTGGTCCAGTTGAGGGGTCCTTGGAAGGGGATCCGATGGAGGAGGAGGCAGGACAAGGGGAGGAGGGAAGGTTGTTGCTCTGGGGAGCAAACTTGCTGAGTAAGTTTCTCCTTGATTCCTCATACGAAGCGGAGGAGTTGAACTTGACGCTGGAGTTCCTCTGCGGGGTGGGAGGAGGTTTCTTGCCTCCTGCATTGAAGGAGCCAGAGGGCGACCTCCTCATGGGTGAGCCAAGGTTTCCAGGAGGGAGGGGAGGAGGAGGTGGAGTCGGGCCAGTGACGGGAGCTGGGGGGGGTGGCGGAGGAGGAGGAGGGGCAGGGAAGCCAGCGTTGCTGTCTGGAGGAGGAGGAGGGAACTCGGGAGACTGAAGCTGCTGGCCACCTCCTGGCTGCCATTTTGGTTTGGTCTTGACTGCAGGTGGGGAGAGGGGGGCTTTGGGGCTCTCTGAGTGACAGGCCCCTGGAAACTGGCTTGCTAGTTGTTTCACCAATGACATTGTAGGTGGAGCTCCAGTGGAAATGGACACTGGCTTAGACAGGCTGTGCTGCTTGGGCAGAGTTGGAGGGGGGTGGCTGGAGGCGTGGCCTGGCTGGAGGCTGAACTGCTTCTTGAGGGGGGCAGCTGGAGGAGGGGGTGGAGGTGGTGGCGGGGTCGGGCCACCAAGCGTAGCTGGAGGTGGGGCGGGAGGGAATGGGGAGACGGGTGATACAGGTTTGGGGGCAGCATGAGGAACAAAGCCCGGGGTGAAGGTTTTGGGTGGCGCTGGAGGCGGTGCAGGAGGAGGTGGGAACTGGGCTGGCACTGGGAACTGCTGGGGAGGAGGAGGAGGTGGTGGCGGAGGAGGAGGTGGAGGAGGCGGGGGCGGTGGAGCAGGGGCAGGCGGCGGGGACTCCTCGAGGCCTTCATGAGGAGAGAGGAGGTCCCGCGGTGGGCTGGGAAACCTTTCCTTCAGTGTCTGCTTCAGCCCGTTGGGGTAAACCGGCTGGCTCATGGGAGCAGGTGCAGACGGTGGTGGGGGAGGAGAAGGAGGAGGGGGGAATGCTACTCCATTGGTCTGTGAGGCAGGTGGAGGTATTGGGGGTGGAGGAATGAAGGCAGGTGGGGTAGCTGGGCTGGGAGGGCCCAGCCTCAACACAGCCATGGCTGACCCAGGGGTTGGCATAGAGGGTGGAGGCGGAGGAGGAGGTGGAGGGGGAGGCGGGACATTAGTCCTTGCTGCGATGTGATTCACATTGGGCTTTGCTGCAGGCGGTGCTGGACCTGAGGGAAGAACTTGGTGAGCTATTGCTTGGAGGTGACTGGGCAACCTGTGGTTGGCAGCCTGGGAGGCCTTCTGGTTCTGCAGCCTGGTGATCGTGCTGTACTTGTACATGGTGGGAGCCGGTGAGTGGTGTGACACCATTTGGACTGGGGGTGGGGGAGGAGGCGGCGGAGGAGGAGGTGGTGGGGGTGGAGGAGCCAGCTGTTGCTGCTGTGGGGGCATGTAGTTGTAGTTGTTGATGGTCTGTGGCTGCTGCTGCTGTACTGGAGACTGTGGTGACTGCTGAGGGAGCTGAGGGAGCTGAGGGATCTGCGGCGGTGGCGTCTGCGGGGCCTGTTGAGGAGACGGAGTCTGGGGAGGCAGGTGCTGGTATTGTGGCTGGGTCGGTGTCTGGAGGTGCACTGGTGGGTGCTGGGGCTGTGGTGGTGGCAGCTGTTGGTGGGGCTGGGGCTGAGGCTGCATCTGAGGTTGGGGAGGGGGCGTTGGGGCTGGGTGGTCAACTGAATGCTGGCTGTGGTGCCGGTGACTGTGGGACGCATGCGGCAGGGTGGCTCCTCTGGATGCCTCCATTCTCATGTGCTAAAAAGAGAGTGCGTGTTAGCTTACTGTTCTTCTAAATCCACGTGACACTCCTAGCCATGTTTGAAAGAAAGCCATACCTTGGTGCTCTCCTCGATCTGGGTGCCTCTCTTCCAGGCCTCAGAGAAAATGGAGCTCACCACACTCTGGGACCGGCCATGGGAGGAGCCAGTGTCCACCCCACTGTCTGAATGTCCTGAGTGATTAGACTGAGACTCTGGAAGCACACACACATAGCAATAAGACTTTCTGTGGGAAGTGTATAATTAATACAGTGTCATACTTAACACAGATCATACTTCAACTGGATTAAAGCAATACATCCCATAGCCTTTCAACTTCATGGAATATCAAATTGCTGTAGTATCCCTTTAAAATGTCAATGATCCTCAACTAGATGCTCCATTTGCAGCCTAGTATAGTGACAGACAGTGAACTAACCAGGTATGCTGGCAGAACTGGAGCCTGATCGGATGCTGGAGGTAGAGAGAGAGGACCAATCGTAGGCTGCCTCAGTCCTCTTCATCGCCTCCTGGTAGTTCACATATAGTTGTTTCCCATACTACACACACAAAAACACACACACGCAATGTTAAGATAACCCAGGGACATAGAATTAATTAGCATTATGTCCTATAAAAGTCTTAGATAACTAAACAACCGTAGCAGACACTCACCTTGGCAATGCGAATTCCATTCACCCATTGGTGCAGGGTCCTGACATCATCACAGCACAGATACTTGATGTACTGCGACTTCTTCTGGATTTGTGGATGCTGCAAAAAGAAGTAATTATGCGTTTGTCGATACACCAGTGCATCACGCGTCCACTGAGAGAAATCATTCACTGTGAAAGGATTATGTACGATACATAATCGACTGCAAGTCTTTTGGCTTTAAAGCATATTTGAGATAAAATGCGAGTAATAACATTTCAGCCATTTATTAAATGGATCTCAAATCAAATTAAACAATTCCAACTGACCTGTTTTAAGGCACATTGCAGGTTGCTTTAAATAGAAACAAGTATTCTCTAATGGAAGGCTAATGGCAGTAAATGCTTATCTCAGTGTAAGAGAGAAGCTCTATTGAGTCTCTGGGGACCATAAGAACGATGTCACATGACAACGGCTCCATGTTTAATGCTTAGGTGGGGAAAGAAATTCACAATGTCAGGTTCCTTTTAACATGCTAAAAATCCGTTGTCCCGAGTGCATTCCATGATATTTGCAGACTGTTTTGGTGGAAGATTTAGGAACAGGGCTTCACCTTCAGGGCCAGGCAGTAGTCAGTGGGAGCCTTGTATTTGCTGCGGTAGTCTTGACCGTAATACACGTTGACATGGTCCAACTGCAGGAAGCATACAAGATCTCTGGATGCCTGTAGAGAGGGAGACAGAGGAGGATGGATGAACGCATGGATGACTCTGACAAGGGACTGATGCTGAGTGAAGCTGCTCTGTGCGGGAAGAGAAGGCTTCTCTACAGGTACATCTTACATTTCTGGTGACAGGTTGGACTGACTAGATGTACGGAAACATGCAAGGGAAATGTCTAAATTACACATTAATGGTTTACAAGTATTTTTGGAGCACATGCTGTTTCCGTGCCTGAGTGAAGTTGCTCTAAATGGGCTTTAAATAATTATGCTAAGAGGATTTAAGTCCCACTGTAGTCCCACGTCTTGCGTGGACATGTTTTTGGGGGTAAATACACAGATCTAAATTAAATGTACAGTGCTTAATTCAATGCTTGAGTAACACCATAAATTATTGTAGGACTCTCACAGCTCTCACAAGATTGCAGGATTTAAAAAGGCAAGACTATGTGCTCAACAAATCTTCCCGCTGTTCTCACAGTGATCAGGCATCAAGCAGGAAATGCCACAGACTGTCAGTCTGGTTCTAATAAGCCGAATCCACATTTCTGCTCTGCATCTTCATTTTGCCTGAGTGGCGTGACTGTGTGCCTGAAGTCTACCATCCTGAGTCTCGCTGACCTTGGCTTTGCCTTTTGGGACGTAGTAGATCCCTGAAGCTCTGAGGAGGAAGTAACGTTTCTTCCACGACTTCTTCCCATCCTCCTTCAGCCACAGGATGCCTTCAATCTCTGGCACCGACACCGAGCCGCCACAGAAACACTCCTGGTAGACACATGCCCAGAAAATGATGTCAAACTTTATCTCGTGGGTGCTGATCTGTCAAGTAGTTTGTGCTTGTGCGTAATCTCACCTCTAATAACGCCTCTTTATTCCTGTCGGCCATCTCGGATGTCTCCTTCCGCCCCAACAAATAGTTCTGGAGATGATTGAGAGGAACAGTGGAGTACATAGAGGACAGTGAGGGGAGTGAGGGTCTCGTCTTATGTTAAATAAATTATTCACCTTTACTCGCTTTAGAGCTTTGACCTACTTCCAGCTCTCCAACACAAACACACTCCCTTGTTCACTCTGGGCTGTGCAGGCACTAAGCATGCATAAACAATGTGTTTGTGTGTATAGCATATGCTTTCAGCGTTTATACTCCGAACGCAGAGCGGCTACGGAGGGTATTAAGAAGACGATCTGTCCTCGCTCTCCTGTGTAATTGCGTTGAAGTGTAATAGACAGTCACCTGAGGGTTCTTGAAAAGAGCATATTTCTCGATGCGTTCGATGAACATAAGCTTGTTGTGGCTGTCCCGGGTCCAGTTCAACAGATTCTCCACCAAGTTCTCATGATCCTCAAAAATACGCTCTGAGAGAGAGACAGAGAGAGAAGAGGGAGCGATGAAGATAAGATGCAAGACATGCAGTTTTTTTGCTGACCGGCAAATACGCACTTTAATTTCCCCCTCCAGGGACCTCTGTGTTTGGGTGGGGCAGAACTTTTAAGTGTAAACCTAACAATTAGCCTGGAGACACAAACAGTGACTATTCTTAGATCACAGATATCTGTGATGCATTACATGTTTGGCTCCTACGTCATTTACACGGCCCCCCCCCCCCACGCTTTGTGCATCACGCCATGTGCAAACAAACCCCTCGAGTATGCCGACAGTGCAGACTAAAGCGAACCATAAACAGTGTTTATTTGACTCAGGTGTGGAGGACACTTACCCATCTGTAGCTCCGTGATGGTTTCCACAAGAGACCAGTCAGGGCTGTAGCCACAGTGGGACTTATCCAGCAGGCTGTCCAGCACCTGCCTGACCGTCTGCCGCTCATCCACCATCATGGTCTTGGAGCTCTCGTCCGACATGTGGACCCTGATCACCAGCTGATGGAGAGGTGGAGGAAGAAAAGGATGGGTTTTAAACTTTGTTTAACTTATTTTTTTAAAAAAAAGGTTCGGGCAAAAGAGAAAGAGTCTAATCTCTATGTATGCACTTAAGTTTTAAGTTTATTTCTTGGACTATTTCAGGCTATTTTCCTCTATATCCTCTATTGCCAAAGAGACAATAACCCCAAACTTTCATGAGTTTCCTTAAAGGCCTCTGGGGCACAATTATTTTGGAACAATTTGCAATAAATTATTTTTATGTGAACATATTTCAAGACAATATTCCATCTCAAATAAAGTCACAGAATCAGGTTGGGGATAGATGGCTGCAGGGTGAAATGTGTTTCAAATATGTCAAACTATTTGTGGGGTCACTACAGTCATGGTGTCACATATGCAACCACTGCACGCTAAAATCCAATAATCTGGCCAAAGTTTTACATCCATAGGCGACCAAAAATCCCCCATAACAAGCAAGCTTAAACTAATCTGGATAAGACAAACACACACGTGCCAAATCCAGCCTCACACAATTGCAGCCTACATAAGACTTGTCCTGGTGTGAAACCAAATAAAGCCCTCAAATTCCTTGACCCCCAGCTTGTCCCCTCCCACCGGGACCCCGCCATCCAATGAGGGTGTGGGTACAGTTGATTGAAGAGAGACCCAGACCAATGAGAACAGCGGGAGAGCTGTGAGACTAAGACGTGTGGAGTCTGACCTACATTTCTCACAGGAGAGACCCCTAAAACCCTCTAGTCTGGCAGAGGGGAAAAAAATCCCACAAAAAAAAAAAAAAAAATCCCACAGCTACATACATTTTTAATCTTCTATCCAAACACAATCAAACTGCTTCAACATGAATCTAAGATACAGTAAATTGTGAAGTGTATCTGGCTGTGTAGACTGCTGACAACTGCAGAACTAATAATTTAGCACATCAGTCTTTCACTGAGAGTTTTTTTTTTTTTTTAAATGTGCTGCCTGTTACAGCACTCTTATTGTCATTACTGTATTCATTTGGCCAAGAGAAGTCTGGCCCTGTTTGCTCAAACACCACTGGGTCTCAACTATTCATGGCACATAAAGAGACACCATTCTGTTGCTCTCATTCAGAGAGACTGTTCATTCAGTGGTGGAAACATTGGCAAAAATGGCCTGCCTGTGGAGTTCCTGCCTGTCCGACTTCCCAGCAGAGACACCCACATGCCATGGCTTTCAATGGAGCAAGGCACCCCAGTTGTTCACCGTAAAATCAACGCTTGTTTGGTCGGATGGCGTAAAAACGATGTTTTGTGCGGAATGTGTCCGCATTGTCTCGCAGCGCTCTTTTTCTGAAGCCTCTTTCGGATTTCTTGCTCCCTCCCCGGCAGATACACACACATAATCAAACACTGCAATGACCTATTTTCTCTGCGCTTCATCGCCTGGCTGTGAATGAAGTTCACAAAGAAATGCAGCGTGCAGTGGATATGACAAGACAGCAATTATTATGAGTCAGAATGGCCGTTTAAAAGAGAAACCGAGTCAGTAAGTGAGAGTGTGCACAAAGGGAAGAGTGGTCCTACCTTTTTGACCTGTGCCTCCTTGATTTTTTCCAGGGCGACTCGGATCTTCTCTGCCTTCAGTTTGGCAGCTTGCTCCTCCTGGATGAAGACACAGGAGCCTGGTTAGCATAGTTAACATTCACACAATAACCGAACCACTCAGAAAACCTCCACAAAAACCAAACGGGGTTTTGATTTCGTAACCTTGCCTCTTCCTCTTCACGCATGTCTTTCATTGTTCTCTGGCAGGAGTAAGACATCATGCACACACAACTTCATTAAATACTAAGCAGCCCTTTAAACCATTTAAATGCACAAGCCTCAGGCGCGATGGCGCATGGTGTCATGTGCGAAATGAAAGACAGTTTTTCCATGCTTTGGGTTGCTTACCTGCCCCCTCCAACAAGATGCCATCACCTCCATTCCGTAGGTCGTGTATGTTTTTACGTGTCTGAGAGGGTGTGTTTTATCACTCGTGTGAATATTCGATAAAACCCAAATAAACACAGTGGTGCTAAACCGCCGTTACTGTGACATTGGTCTGACGTTGCCTCAAATATGGCGCTCCATTTGCCGTCTATGGTTCCATATTGGATTCATATGGAGCTGCAGCCAGTTTCCTTTGATCTTGCTGTACAGCAGAAGGGAAACAATAGTAGAAGATCCCCAAAGGGCGAGAGGCTGCAGATGTGTAGGATCAGTTCAGAAAGCCTCAAAAGGCACTATGATCCCCTGCAAAGATCATATTCAGATCTCAAGGGCAAAAATGAAAAGAAATATCCAGATTCGTCCATAATTAATGAATAAAAAGGACAAAAACGGTTCCTTTTTCAATTGCTTTTACATTGCGAAAAAAATATTCCTGTCCGCTTGCCGCCGTTTGCAGTGAGCTACTGGCGTGTAAAGTTATTCCACAATGATCCTCAGTGGGTGAAATTCAGCAGGGCATCCACATCTTCCATCAGTCTGACACGACAGCAGATAAGCGAGCTGAGACTGTGCTGAGCAGAGACTTTGTGACAGCGCAGGTTCACTGACATGCACACATGTGCGCCCGAGATGAGCACAACTTGACTAAAAAACCCTAAGTGAGACAGTAGGAAGGACCATGCCCCTCCCCCCTTCAACCCTCCCACCCTCTCTTCCTGCTTCCTCCCCTCTCGCTCTCTCTTTCTCTCTTTCTCATCTCCATCACTCTCTTTCTCTCCACAACACATGCAGGGGTTTGGGAGCGTGCCCAATCGATGGAGCATAATCCCCACAAAAATAGTAGAACGAGGGGTCTGCCAGCCAGAGAGCCCCCACTGCAAGACCTTCTACCCTTTAGCCAGTCAGGATGAGGGGAGAAAGCGTGACCGACATTGGCCCTGGAGCTAAACTACAGTGACAAGGACGGAGAGCAGAATGTGGGTGAATGAGAAGCTGAGGTGCTGAATATTTGAAGTCGGCGGTGTATATCCAGGCATGTGCGTTGAAAGAGAAGGGGTGAGGGGCATTAGCAACCGCTCCTCAAGCCTCTTATCTCAAGAACCCCCTCTCCTTGACCCAGACTACCTTTTCCACATGACCAGCTCAGGGCACATGCACATTAATGCAATAAAGCAAACACTCTGTTTGGCCAACACACACTCTGTTTGGCAGGCTTTTAGTCAGTGATGTGAGAGCGTGTGTAAAGAGAGGTCACGGGGGCTGTTCAGATTATAGTCCAGAGTCAATCTGAGTCACACTGTACGTTTAGCCCCATAATTGTCAGCGTAACCCCTCCACAGCTCCCCCAACCCCGATTATTCCCTCTCCACATGACACCTACACCCTGCTTTTTATTAGACATTAGTCTGATTCCTATTCCACAGGCGTTTTCCCCTCCACTTTCACACTCCAGCCACACCAGAGCCAATTTCAAAAAGCTCTTCTGCCTGGCCTGGAAGAAAAAAATCTTGGCACCCTCTCCCTTTGATGTCTCTCCACTCTCTCTCTCTCTCTCTCTCTCTACTCGCTTGTTCCCAAACATCCCGCGCTCATTCAATATTCTGATTTGCCAGCGAGGAGAGGCAGAGAATTTGCGAGTCCAGGGGTGATCACGGCTCCCTCTCCCACACTCTCTGCTCAAACGTGTAACGCTAACACATAAACTCCCTCACAGCCTGTTCGCCGCGGGCTTTTAAAAACCATTCAAATGCTCTGTGCATTCACAGACAGGCTGAGCGCAGACATGCCAGAAACCAATAGCCTTGAAACATTGAATTAATTCCACTGTTTTGTAATAAAGAGAGAAAAAGTAAGTAACTGACCTTCCAATATTGTGACTGTAAAGTTTGAGGGCAGATGAATAGTGTGGATATTACTGTGACAGTCAGCCAACTTCACTGTTGGCATCCATTATATTCAAATAAATGGAGAGAGGGATTTTGGAAAGATATCTGCAATCCAATGCCAGGGACCACTAATGGGGATCTTTCAGTATACCCTTACATGAATAGTACAAGGCTGTCTTTTGTTTTGAAGTCTTTAAAAAGATGGAGACCTCAAGAGTCCTGAAAATAATCAAAATCTACAGAATTTTCCAGACCCATTAAAGGACCCTTATACTGTCAACAATTAACATAATTTGTGGTTTGTGTCATTCAGCAAATGCCATCGGGTTGTTAATAGGATTTAAGTAACTCTGGCGTGCATCTTCTGCCTCTCTTGGAATCCCCTGCTTTGCACTTGGCTGTGTGTCGAGTAGCGATGGTACGATAAATCACAATCAACGGAGGCCAACTTTGAAACACAAATGTGCACACATCTGATGCGCATAAGCGTCGCGCTGGAGCTAAAGACTGCAACCAATATGTTTGCTGGGGAAGTTGCTTTGCTGTAAACCTCTTGTCAGCAGTCAGAGTGCTGAGAAAGGTTAGTTAGGAGGACCAACACATGATGTGAAAGATACTGTATATTCACATCCACCAGATCTTTGTGTTTGCATGAGCATTGTTCAGTTCATGCGTATACATCTAGTGTATGTGAGGGCAAAGCAAGTTATTCTCAATTAACCTAAATGGCAACCTCTTTAACATCAACTAGATATTCTCAGTTCAGGACAAATTAAAGCATGGTACACAAACACGACTGAGAAAACATATAAGGGTGCAAACTAATGATTAGTTTGATTACTGATTAAATATTTGATGTATATAATGTCAGAAAATGGTAAAAATAAATGAATAAATAAAATACTGATGAAGGCTGTGAGATGCAATTGCAATCTCATTGACATTTTCTGTCATATTTCTGACATAAAACCAAGAAAATTAGCAGATCTTCTAATTGGAAAACCAGAAAAATCTGTTTCTGACAAATAAACGACTTCAACAACTCACCAATTATCAGACAATTTTTACATTCTGTTGACCAACTGCATGAGCTAACTTCTAATGGTTGCAGCTCTAAGCTGCTGCCCCCCCCTTTCTTAATGAAGGTAGAGTGCAAACTAAAAGCCAGCGACGTGGAGAAGGAGAAAAAAAAGGAATGAAAACAGAGAACCATAGAACAAAACCTACCAGTGAAGGATAAATGAGGGAGCAAGTAGGAAAAAACAATCAAGTGTATTAAATCTGTAAGCATGGTACAGTGTGTGCATGGTGAATGCTGAAAAATGATGTAAGGGAAAAATCCATTCTGATTCCCTATTAGATATCTGAATATTTGATTCATCATACTGGTTCATTTTTGGTGTGCCCAATTTCTCTCAACTTGCCTTATGTACGTCTCTTCATTTGTACATCCCTAAATTTCAAAGGATACAACTCGACAGCCTTCACAGAATCAGCCTGACTCCGTCGGAGACAGTCAGACTGATTCTCCAGCTGAGAAGCTGTTATGTCTGCCTTGTTTTGTTTTTCAATCTTTCAGTCTGGTTTTCCAGCAGCATGGATTTTTTCCATTTAAAGACATGCAAAGCAGAAAGGGTAAGCACACACACACACACACACACACACACACACACACACAAGAGAAAAACAGTAGAGGCAAGTGTATGAGGAAGTCACCTTGGTCAGGAGGTGAGAAGGCTTTCCAGCTATGCTTTTCAGAATGAGCGAGGTTTCTCGGTCCAGATAGGAGTGCTTGGGTGAAAACAGAGGGGGGGATCAAAAAGTGAGCGGAGGAACAGACAAAATATAGAAAAGTCAGTGCCAGATGATTCCTGGAGGCTTATTAATTGCAGGTGTTTTGATCTTTTTTTGTATAAAAAAAGCGTGGAAGCGAGAGAAGGGTCCATAAATGGAGCGCTCAGCAGTTGTGGTTGTCATTAGCTGCAGCTGTGGGTAAAGAAGCAATGATTGAGAGAAGTACTGTAGCAACACAGCAAACATGACTGTATCAAATGAGCATGTGAATACTTTGTATACTGTGCTTTCCTGCTAGCTAAAAAACCTACAGCTACTTTCACAAACACACACACAACCAGTCTTCCATGCCATACACACTTTTATGCTTATGGTTACATGTGCATGCATTACACATAAACCAAAGGCTGCACACTATTGCTAAAATGTTCATTCTGATATTCCACCAATTAAAATGATAAAACATTGGTTGCATCTATCGTTGGTCTTTCAGCATTAATAGGGAATGTTTCACATTTGTATGACTGTGGAAACTAACATTTCAATATACGATTACACTGGGAAGGATTATCCTGCAGCCTTACATGGGCTAATGCCAAAAACGCATGCATGCACACATGCACCTCACACACATGCACTTACAGTGGCCTGATCCATGTCACCCTCGCGTGAGGTGAAGTCAAGCTGCCGCCTGGCTGCCTTACCATTGGGCCGTCGCAGCGTGACATGCTGGGAAAATCAGGAGGTGCAGGCAAGGTGTGTGTGGGTAGAGGCCACAGGTGTGGGAAAGGATGCAAACACAGATAATATGACATCACATGCAGGGGGACAGGGGATATTACTCTCAGCTAAACATACGCATGTTAACGTTCAGTAACTCAGGTCTTTGTTCCTGAGAAAGGTTAAACTTTTCTTAAACATACTTCAGAGGATATTCTGATTTTGTTAGAGAGCCAAGATGGTTGGTGAGTGAGCAGAAAAATTCAGAAATAGCAGATGCCAACATTGTAATTCACACATTGGAGCCTTATGGGAGATTACAATGTGTTCTTTAACACACCATCCAATGCACAATACACGGGCCGTATTGTGGATTGACTCTCAAAGCACTTCAGGCATGCAGTTTCTTCCAAATGTCATGCCATGTGGTTAAACATGCAGGATCAAAGCCAGACTGAGGTCAATTCAGCGTATTCAAGATTTGGAATGTGCTCGTGCTCTTTTTACAATACAACCTGAATGACTAAAATGTGCTGCCCTGAATTGACCCCAAACCTGATTCACACACATTTCACTTACCAGTACATGTGGATGTACACAGTCTTTCACACAGTGGCGCACACACACTTTCTCAGGAGCTGATAAAACTGTGTCTACCTGTTGGATGCCCTTGGTGTGTGTATTGTCTGTGTTCTGTGTGTACTTCCATGTCAGTCATACCTCTGTGCTGGTCTGGCTTTGTCCTTGCGTGCTTGGGCTGCTCTGGCTCTCCACCTCTCCACCCGTCATCACTTTGTCAATGTCCAGGGAGTCCATGCTGGACGCAGAGGCACATGCTGAATTTACACTGGACCGCTGGGACGGAGCTTCCTGCTCGCTGACCGCGCCCACCGAGCCCGTCCTCCGGTGCTGTCCGCCGCTGGACGATCCGGACGACGGCCGCCGCAGAGTGGTGGAGGAGAAAGAGGAGGAAGAGGAGGAAGAAGAGGACGAGGTTTGACGTGCGGCTTCATCCATGCTGAGAGAGGCCTTCTCCAGCTGAGAGGTGATGTCATCCAGGGAGATGTTGGAGGCCGCGGGGCGGGTGTTGACGCTGCCGCCTCGCACTGTGTTGGCAGGCGATGCCCGGGTACTGCTACTGGCACTTCCTGTTGGGGAGTTCAGAGTTTAAACACAGCTAAAGACAGAAGATACTTGTAGACGGACTGCATTTTAAATTACATGTCGGATTTCTTGACATTCCACTTAGATTTCAGGTGCTACGTGTGGCAAATTCACTTTATCTGTATATGCATAACATAAGTATGATCACATATTTTAGGTGAGGCTGCTAGGAAACACCTTTATGATTACAATTAACAAAATACTGGCTGCATTTA
The DNA here is from genome assembly GCF_042242105.1 of Pempheris klunzingeri. NCBI lineage: Eukaryota > Metazoa > Chordata > Actinopteri > Acropomatiformes > Pempheridae > Pempheris > Pempheris klunzingeri. The sequence continues at coordinate 3,340,057 of NC_092035.1, forward strand.
TAATAAATCATACCAGTGACCCACCAGTCACTCATACAACAGCCCCAGACAGCAAGCCTATGATTGATTACACAAAGACTACATTTCCCTGCTAATTGTACCCCCTTGTTTTGGCTTTGGCTTGAATAAAAAGGACAAACACCACCAGAAACACCATTTCCACCAGAAGAGTGACATCTTCCTGTTTTACTCTGTAAAGCATTCCTCCTTTGTGTTGTAGCTATTCCAAACATCCAAGCCCAACAATGTGGGACATCACACAAAACACCGAGCATGACAGAGGGTTCTATAAAGATGATTACAGTTAGTATATTAATGTATAGGAATAGGTAGAATAAATATTCTAATGTTGTTAAAATACTACATGGAGCACGATTATAAATATTCAGCAGGACTACCTCCGCTGCTTCCTCCTCCGCTGGTGCCTGTGTGCTTGGCACTGGCACTGCGCCCCCCAGGGGCTCGCTGCTGGCCTTTGTTCTGGGCACGAGACGAGGTGTTTGGTTTGGAAATGGTATTGAGCTCCTGTTCGATGGAGCACAGGTCAGCCATCAGGGCATCCAGGTCCACTGTGTCGCCCTGGTTCAACGCCTCTGTACAGAGCACAGATAACAGACAGAGGGAGAGAAGGGAGTAAGGCACGGCAGAGGGGGGAGGGTTGAATTATTTCATTTTATCTGGCCTTTTTCTGACCCTGTGAATGAGTTGAGTGAGATCTCACCGTTTATGTTATACATTGAGAAGCGGTAGGAGAAGTTGGCCATGTTTGTCTCCTGCCTGAGAGGAGGCTTCTGCAGTGTTTTCTGGGGCCTGCCATCATCCAGACTCTACAGAGCATCAACACACACACACACACACACACACACACACAGATAAAATATTAGGCACACATCTGCAAAGTCTGCACACACATTCTGACATTAAAGTCAAAGCACAGGATCTGCCTGTCTGCCTGCTAGACTACACACGCACAGACCTGCACAACTGCACAATACAAAATGATGGTGGGAGGGGAGTTGCTAGGATACAGTATAGGGAGACAGGATTAGCAGTGTTAAGGTTGCTATGGATACAGCCCCTTCCTTTCTGACTGCTTTTCTACCTGTGTGAGTCCATATTTGTGTAACCAACCACCCCCTCTTTGTGTGTGTGTGTGTGTGTGTGTGTGTGTCTGTGTGTGTGTTAACCTGAGTGAGCTTATCCAACTCTCCCAGCCAGGCTCCAAACATCTTGTCCAGGTCCTGGTCCTCCTTATCGCTGTCCTCCTCCGCTCCATGGTCCAACTCATCATCTGATACCTGCTCCATCTAAACACATGAACACACACACACACACACACACACAAAGGAACAGAGGAAATAAATGAGACATTGTGTTCCAATTCCACAAATTCACACACTATCAGATCAAACTCACATAGAAGGAATGATCTAAAGGAGAAAAAAAAAAAACATCAGCTCAACTCATGCCAACCTCACTGCCTGTTACCATGACAACCCCTCATGGACCCCTAGCGGGCACCCTGTGCAGTCTGATCGGAGGAATGCCCCGTACTGTCATGTGTGCTGCTCATCGCTGACACACCCAACACCTCTACTTCCAGCTACAATCCCAAAGATTGGGACGCTGGTGGGAGACAGGAGGAGCAGCGCACCAATCAATATCCCCTTAACTGACATACTGGGCGCATTTGGAATCTATAAACCTGCACTGAATCACTACACCAGTGGCCTACCCGTGGAGGAGATATCAATCAGCGGACTGAACTACAGTAGCCTTTGGTATTGATGGCTATGACAGCCATGTGAGTGAAGGAAGCCGTAGCGAGCTGGTTATGAGAGCCAGGCTGTCTAATGTGAGGAAAGAGCTCCCTCTGTTGGAAATAAAGAGAAGTGGAGGAACAGGATGGTTGACTGTGTTCCAGCAGCTCGTGTCCAGCAGTGCAACAGAACAGGCGATGGCCTCTGAAAGCATCTTATTATGGGTAGAGGCAGAAGAATTTATATAGAATTAATATTACAGATATATGTGGAATGCTAGGAATTACTAAACATCAGATCTCAGAGAGTCTAAAAGAGAGTATAATTAACCTATGGCAGATTAGCAAATTTAACACAGACACTGTAGCTGTAATTCTGTGTCGAGCCTTTAAACACCGAGTTAAACTGAAATGGCCTAACGAAAGCTAACCACCCACCACTGAAGGACACTTTTCAGTAGACAAAGCACTTCATTCAAAACATAAAAATCAAGGAGACAGAGTGTTACAGATAAGACTTCAAGACCAGTGCACAGAAAAGTCTGTTCTAAAGTGTATGAAGCGTTAGTGTGTGCTGACGTCCTTCCCTGTTTCTGCATATCATTTCTAGGTCAGCTGGGCAAGTCCAACTGTTTAGACAATCTGATATTACCCAACCCGGGGAATGAAAAGAAACCACCACGAGTGCCAACATATACTGAGGAAGAATGTTGTGTAATGTGGCGATAGGATTGCCAAGTGGAAGGAAAACATGGTCAAACACATGAGGAGTCACGTCTGTGGTGCTTGCTTCCATGCAGGAGGAAGTGCAGAGTGCATAAACGTATATACACACACATACAGAGCAAAATGTTACACCGCAGTAACTTAACAAGTTCACAAGGTGTTTTTCTCAGTCTTGGTACAGTACAATCAGATGGTAATCCCATTGATGTTTCCAGGGGTGTCACCATACTGTGTGGTGTCAGTCACCAGTGGGGACTGTACCAAACCAGGATTAACCCCTCTGACAACCCCCGTTCCTTTGATCCAGCAAAATGTGCTTGTGTAGCTTAATGTGTATGTGTGTTATCATGAGTCTAAGCCTTTATGGTGACACAGAATACTTGATAGGAATCTGAAAGTCATTCTTTGTTGTTAGTGGGTGATAAACGAAGGTGATAACACAGACAGTAGGTGAAAGGCAGTAAAACTGACTGCGTTTGGCAAAGCAAACAGGAATATGATAGCAGCACCACTGAAAATCTCTCAGCTGAAGACAAACACACACACACAGCAGTTGTTTCAGATAAGTAGCAGTCACATTCCAGACAGCACACGTGTTCTGCTCCTTAAAGTCACTGTATGTGCAGCATTTCCAAAATATACTCCCTCCACTCTCCCGTCCCATCCCGTGCCAGCCTTTGTGTCTCTGAAGCTGGTGTTAGGAGCTGAAGCTGCCACTGCTGTGTGAGTGTGTACATTAGAGCCTCGATGATGGATAGTTTCCTGTTTTGACACACATATCAAACACATGACTTGTCATCTTGTCGAAGAAGACGGAGTCTAAGTATGTAAACAAAAACAAGTCAACCAAGTGTGTGTGTGAGTTAAATCATACCCATGCACTCATGAACGCGTGGGAGTCTGAACAGGAAATGGCCAGGATGTGCAGAATTCCTAATTTCCCTAATGGCCTGTTTCTTAGCAGGAAACTCCAGCTGTCCTTCAGTTTATGCTACTTATTGGGGGCCGGCTTCACCCACCATCTCAGCATCCTTCAGGAAGACCCAGCTGTTTTCCATCTGAATCACATGGTGCCACACCACCGCCACAGAATCATTTGGTTACCATCAAGTGTGGCTCTACATGGGGCCGTTTGTTCACAGACATTACTATTTGGGGGTTCCCCAGCATGAAAAGGGTTGAGTGTCCTTGTTGTATAGCATGACATCATGTCTGATGGGAGGCAGACAAGAAGAGGAAATGGCTAAAATCAAATGAGCTTGCACTGTGTGTGCCAATACTCTCTGAGGTGCGTCTATATGCAAATACACAATCATGGAGCGAGTCAAACTGCAGGACACTTTTAACGTCTGTGTTTAAACAGCAATGAGCCTGCTAACCCTGCACAATAGTTAATCACACATCCACTCGAAGAGAAAAATACATATGCTGTCGGTACATATTCAATGTAACAGACAGAAGACAACAAAACAACAAAGACAGAATAAAAATGATGCACATGCACCAGAAAAACAAAGAGCATTTTGAAAATAGCTCTGCTGCTGTCATTGTAATGGAATCATAGCCTCAATGGCAGATGATGCTGCAGGTTTAAGTGAATTACCACCTGAGGTCCTGCTTTTAAGCTTACAGAGCATGACCTAATGGGAGGAAGCTGTGTGTGTGTGTGTGTGTGTGTGTGTGTGCACAGCAGCCCTGGCCTTTTTTCTTTTCTGGTACTGCTTGGTCCCCGTCTCTTGTCCGAGCATGACCAGCACTCATCGGCCTCCTGTGACTGATGGGGATTCAGGGTGAAAGGTTAAAGGCCATAGGTCTTCCCAGTGGAGCCTCTCTCTCTGCAGCCCCCCCCCCCCCCCTCCCTTCTTCTTCTGGTGCTACAGTGCTGGCAGAGGAAGACTGAAGTGAGCTATGAGTGAAGGGAAGATGAAAAGTGTGTTCTGGGAAATCGAATCTCTCTAAATCTTAGAGAAAGCACAGCAAGCACCCGATGCTGACAAGAATGAAGAGCTAGACGAGTAGGAGGACGACATGTCTATCTTTAGAATAAGTTGTTCGTATCAGAGAGCATCAAGAGAATTGGAAAAGGGAGCGGTATGAAGAGGAGGCCGGTGTGTCTGGAGTAGTTTTCCATAGTTCCTGACAAAGAACTCAGACAAAAAGTGCTACTGAATATTAATAAAAATGAGGCTACTGATGCATCAGGCCTAAAATCATGTAGACTAATCACAGTACATAATGTTGATTAGTCACAGAGAGCAGATCAATACATGCAGCACGTCACATGAGGAAAGAAAACACTGGCCTGTTTACTTTTTGTCACACTTCTTGGAATGACTGATGCTGCCTCTGGGCTATTTGCACACCAAATGTGCTCCAAAATGCAGACAGACGTTTCAGTCGATGACAGAAGTGTTTTAAGTTAATTTATAGCATGTTAATTCTTGGGAGGGTGGATATATACACCCTCAGCAGTTGTTCCATCCTAAATATTTAGGATCAACTTCGGCTATGAGGTCAACGCTTTTTTCAAGGACAGTGGAGGAAAAATATCCCGCTGGGGGCCCTGGACTTTGTGGCTGGCAGGCGAACGTGCTGAACCTCACCCAAAAAAAAGATACACAAAGAAAAGAGAAGGAGTAAGGCAAACAGCCAAAGAGAAAAACACACAAGTGTTTGGGTGTGACAGAGGGAAAAAGGGAGAGTGCAGCATGACATCATAGGTCAAATTAGGTCTCCAGGGCTAGCTCCTTCTTAATTCAGTTTGTATGATGGGAACAGACGTCCGTTTGTTCCTTTGGTTCACATTAAGCAGAATCTGGGATGGACAAGCACCACCTCTAAGATTTACCATGCTAGCTAGAGGAGTAGTACTTCTGTTTTGGGTAGTTTGGGTAGTGACTTGTCAATAACAAATATTCTGAGCCATTCAATGTTTTTTCCTATGGACATTTAGCCCATTCAAGGGCTACAAGACATTGGTAATGAAAAAAAAAAGTATATTCTGTGCCTCTTCATACTGTAAATATACATGTACAAATCCTGTTTATTGGACTGAAGTAAAACACTTTTGTGAAAATAGACAAAACACCTACTTGAACCCACACAATCTCATATTACAACAGAAAGGAAAACAGGTCTCTACCACGCCAAAGTCATTCACTGGCTGCTTCAGCACCACCTGCCCTGTTCCCGGCTGGCATTCAGATGATGAATTGCTTCTAACATGTGAGTTACCAATAAAATCCTTTCATATTTTAGTCACACAGGAAGTGGGGGGGCTGGGATGTGGAATATGACCTTAGCTGTGTAAACACTATTGTGGCCAAATACTGCTGCTGCGATGACGCCTGAGTAGATGTTTCCATTAAACACTTCTAAATTCTATTTTTGGACCAAATACTCCACCTAGCCACATATTGTGAGTGTGTGTGTGCAGTGACGACTGTGAAAGTTAATGAAAACGGGCATCGGTGCTTTCGTCCCCATCATCTCCACCTCGGAAAAACTGAATTACAGACAAACCTCTGAAGCCACCTTGTCCTCGCAGCCATTTTCCTTTTCCCTCCCATCAATTTTACAAAAATAACTTTACACAAATGTCTGGCACCTCTCTTCTAAAAATATTCACGACACATCACATCCTCCCAACAAAGTCAGCCAAAATTGGGAAGAAAGAGTTCGGAAAGGGCTGGGCACGGCGCTAGAAAACAGCAGGGCAATTATACAAACTCAGTGAACTCTTATGAACCACAAATAGAGTGGCCTGCTGTTTGGCTGCAAATATAGAGTGGGAATTCTGGAGAGTTTAGCGGGACACAAACGCTCACACTGACAAGAGTCTCCGGGGGCAGATGCAGACAAAGCTCAAACAAGTAAAACATTTAGCATGCCTGTGGCTAGGAATAGCTCCAGCAGGCCGGCCTGGCTGCAGTGTGTGACCCCCTGTGCTGGGGATATTGTGTGTGAGAGACAGCGACTGGTGCCTGTGCACAACTTTGAGAAGAAGTGGGGTGATCATGCATGTTTGAAAGACAATTTTCAAACATGCAGCTACATTATGTCTTTTAATAGCTAAGCTGCTGTGTGTCCCAGTGCTGTTAAAAAGATGTAAATACAAACACATTTTCATAGACACTCCCTGGTGACTAACTTCCTTGTTAAGATTCAGCAATTGTAAACCTTGTTGTTCCTAAAACAGCAGCTAATTGGAAGACTAGTAATGACTCAAACTCAAATAAAAACATGTTAAATGAAGACTTTTTCATTCATATATTGTTTTTTGTCTGGTGCACATGGTGCTTCTGGCCTCACCGACCATGAATCAGCTCTTACACACACACACATGTCTGATTGTCATCATAGCCCGGATGGCCCATAAACTCAGGTCATAAAACAGACGCTGAAATGCCAAGTGTCACAATATCATAATGACATCCGGTGTTGTAGTGAAGCGGTTTAAAGCCAATATACACTTAGGAGTGTATCTTGTGATCTTATGTGTGGCTAGACAGTCAGAAGAAGGTGTCTGTCAGGAAAGAACAAAGCCTTTATTGCTGCCATCAAATGTTTCATTGCCTTTGAGACATAAAGCAGATACGCTCTCATTGTAAAGGTACGGACATGTAATAATGGTTATTTCCAGGCTCGTGTTTTCAGCGCAGTCTGTGGTTATTTGCTCATTTCCGCTCCCATCCCATCTTTCTTCCATCGCGTTGCCCTTTTTTCTTCGTCAACTCCCTCCATGTGCAGACGTTCCACCAGGATAGGAGCAAAGCAGACCAGAGACCAGCTGTGTCAAACAGACGTTATGCAAGTTAAAAGTGGAAAAAGGAAACTGGCTAAAAACTGGAGCTCGCGCTGCCGGTAAGAGAACTCTTTGAACAAGGGAGCGGCTGGTCGGCTCTTGTCCAAAGTCCCACTGGGTGGGGTTGGCTTGTCATCCTCAACTGACCTGTAGTGGACACTGACGTCGGACACTAAAAGTGACATAATACATAACACTAATACTGTGTGTGCTTCCTCAATCAGTGATAAATGTAGGGTGGATGCAACCATAAAGGTTAAACAAACAAGATACTCATAGGAAGATCGTAGGTCTAAATTAGGGACAAAGAGTGTGGCTTGGGAAGGAGCTTAAAGCAAAAATCTACCTACATTAACTCAACATATCATCACACTGTCGTGACTATTGGTATCAAAAACACCCTTCAGCATCATGATGTTATTCTAAGCCAGTATCACACCCCCCCTGTTCCCAGAGCAAGCCGAATGTAAATGTGCAATAAGAGATGATTCAAACACACAATGTGGACAAAACTGACACACGTCACATAAAAGAGGAGAGAGAACATTAATGTGAAGGACTGATGGGGGGAGAGAGATGAGATGGAAAACAGGCCGGCAAGGAAGCAAAGGGAGTGATGGAGGGAATGATGGATGGGTACAATAATGGAGGGAGGGAGCCGGCGATTAGGCTGTGAATAAATGGGACGGCCTGATGGCCAAAACAACGGCTCCGGTGTCATTAGTCAAGCACAAGCAACAGCCTGCAAGCAGAGGAGGAACTCACACACAAACACACACATATGGACCCACAAACAAATAGGAGCTCACTGAAGCGTAGCGTGACACAGTGAGCCTCTCTGGCTTATACAGCCAATTAGGAAGGAGGGGCAGAGAAAGGGGATGGGGGGACAGAGTGGGGGGAGAAAGATGAGGAGGGTGTCAGAGGCAGACAGATGGAGAGGGAGTCGGTGGGGGAGGAAACGGAGAGAGGATGAGCAGGAAAAACTGAACCGAGAGTGTGAAAATGCATGGTCATACTGGTGGGTGGTAAGTGTGAGGATTCAACAGCTCACCAATATCTGAGCGAGCCAAACTTCAGCTGCCCTGCATCTACTCGCACAGGCGTTGCCGTGGCAACACACACACGAACATCTCCGCGGTGACGTGCTCCGCAGACTGACATGTAGCCATCACAAGGCGCCTGTGTGAGCTTGGCCTTCATCCCCAGTAATAACTAACATATTGAAGTGACGTTTCCACATCCCTGCCTCTAGGGTGTCCATCTGCTTATTCATATAACCACAGAGCATTCAGCGGACGTCTGCCAGGATTTCCATAATTCCCCAATACTTCATGTTATGGTAAGAAAAAAAGGCCTGTGCTGGATAAAATGGCTGACTTTAATGTAAAAGCAGGCAGACAAGTCTCTGTTCTTGTCTTGTGTGTGTGTGTGTCTCTCCCTGTTTGAGACTGTCAGCCTCCCTCTCTGACTCTCCCCCCTTTGCACACTAACACACCGAGGATGTGTCAGCTTTCCTGCTTCCCTGCAGGGCAGCAGTCCAAATGTGAAATCAATAGTCTTGTCCCTGCCCTCGGGAGATCAGGTTACGTACAAACACGTACGTATAAATACACACATACACACGCACAGGGGCTCAGGTGGTCTGCTGCAGTGGCCTCAAACACACACAAAGTTTTTAACATGATGCGGCACTGCAGCAGGCGGCAACAGAGGCCGACTGCTGAGAGGAACAGGCCAGGCCCTAAAATCTGACACTACTTACAAGAGATGAGAGGTTCATTGGTGTGGTGAAACAAAGTAAAACGATGAATGAAAGAATGCAGAGAAGGAAATAAAGTTAATGTATCATTAACGTTACATTTAGGACTTTTTAATTCCACAATAAAAGTAAGAAAGCATGATGGAAGAGCATTATTTATCATCACATCAAACTCTCTACTCTGCTACTTCTCAGCAGTATATGACAATAGTTCCTAATGATATTATAGATGAAAAATTAAATGCATCTTGTATCCAGACAAGCCACACAAAATAGACGGAAGAATTAAACAATGAAAAATCATTCACTTGAAGGTTTTTGAGAGGGTGAGCTTTCCGGCTAAAAACATCTTTCACTTGAGTGATAATTCAAGCATGCCACAGGCTTGTCTAACTAAAGTCACATTTTTTTTTTCATGGTCGTCTCGTCCTCTGTTATCATCTAATATAGTTGAATGAAATCATTGTGGTGCCAACAGATACAGTTCTTTTTCACCGTCCTTTATTTGCTTGGTCTAGTGGAACAGGAGGTTTACATCTGCCACCTGTTAGGGAATACAAAGCACAGTAGGTATAACATACTGCACAGGCAACACATGCCGGGTGGACAACCCGTGCGTGAAAAAACACATTCTTACTGCAGCAAGCCAGCCGTGTGCAATGTGCTATACCTAAAGGCAATACCCACACGTCTGCACACATGCCACTAGCAGCTGGGAATGTCCTCCTCTCTTAGCTTACTACGTTTCCCATCTCCCCCTTGCTCAGGCCTTCACCCCACAAACCCCTACAGCTGGCCAGTGATTGGCTACTGCTGAAAAGCTTCTTTTTTATCTCAAGACAAGACAGATACAAAAAAAATTTAAAAAATGCCAGTCCGTTTCCTGCAACAGCACCACCAGCATTCCTGCCACAGCAATGCGTGTACACACACACACACACACACACACAAGCAATATTTCCCAGAGGTCTCTGTGGTTGCTTGTCTTCGGGCAGATCGTGGGACATCGTTTCAAGGTCAGTCTGTTTTAAGAATGCCCAGTGCATGAATGAAATGGTTGCCATGCCAACCGCATCACAGAACAAAGACAAGTTAACCACGTCCCTCGCATGTGTGATGTACGTGTTGAATAACATTGACAGCCGAGTGTCAAAGTAATCTCCACATGCCAGCCGCCCCCCCCCCACACTACCACTCCCGCCTTAATACACATGACACTGACACACACAGTCAGCAGCGGACACTCGGCTTTTAAACCTCTCTGACACATAAGCACGTCTACTTCCTCGAACAGTTAAAATCAAGGGGAGCAGACTTCCTCCTCTCAGCCCCGGGCTCCATCACCGCCGGGGTCCCACTTTTAAACTCGGCTTCCTTCCAAATCCTCATCGCCGGGCTTTTGACACATCACGGGTTCGTTTTCCAAGATAAAAATAAAATATTATGTGTCTGGGCTTTTGTCCATTCACATTTTTTCCCCTAGTGTCTAGTGTTTTCTAGACAGTTTTTATTCTTAAATACTTTTTAAATACTTTGTCCAGACATTCATTTCCAACTGACAAGCCAAGGTCTACAACTTTTATAACCTGGATAACAAAACTATATTCATTTTCCATCAACACTGTGTCCAAGTATAAATTAAGACAAATAATAGGGTAATCTATTATTGCTTGAATACATGCCTACAGCTGACTGTTTAAATAAGCTAGTTTTCCTACACAATAACAAACTAAATACCAGGAAATAGAGTAACCACTGAGCCTCTGTTTGTGTTATCTAGTTTGAGGTTTGCTTCTGTTTATACGGCTGTGATCTTACGTTCTGATTCTCGTGTACTCTGTTGTTCTGCCCTGGGTCAGTTATGTAAGCCATAACTCCCTATAGCCATTATAATGCACTTTTCCTCTATATTGGCATTTGTGAGTTGAGAATAAAATTACTGGTATCAAATATGAGTGACTGTTAACTGACAAAAGGCTAAACATTACCGGGGGGGGGAAAGATCTAGGTGCTGCTTGATGCGTTCTGTCATGTGTGCATTTTTTAGAAAACCGTCACGCAGCCCTCGCACGGCACTAAAAATAGGTTTCTTGGCCGTCTGAGTGATTGATCTGAAAAGGAGTGCATTATGCAATTACTTGATCTCTTTAAAAAAAAATCCCTTGGAAACACTGAGACACTGGGTTGCAAATTCAATGCAGATCTGTGATAGAGAGAGAATAAAGACTCACTGTAAGAAGCATCTCTTTGCTACAGACCACAGCGGTCTGTCCTCACATGGTTCTACTTTAGTCAGGAATTATCTCCTTCAGCGAGGAAGAGCCTCCTCTGACAAGATCCTCAGAGGCTTGACTCCTCTTTCATTTGGCTTTGATTTACAAGGCCTTCTTTGCAGGGAGGGGGGGGGGATCTACCTCTCTTAACAACAAACAAACACATACATCCACACTGTCAACTGGAGATTCCACATCCTGAAAAATGTACAGCAGTAACACGACAGATGATAGCTGGTTTGAGCACATGACGCCTCAGACATGCATGTCTGAGAACTTCTGTGGCAGCTTGTTACAGCAGCAACTTATGTCAAAATAGCAATCTCTGTGGCATCTGTGCAAGGATGCCTGAGTTTTGCAAATGGTTACCGGCAGCAACGTCACCACTGTTTTTCCACTGCTCAGAATTTATCACCCACAGAAAGTACTCGCTCCGGTTTACAGGAACTCTTACCTCTGAAGTGGCTTTCCCTTCTTCCTAGTGAGGTTAAAGGTCAGATGAAACCACCACTACACTCTCTGACTGGGCTTTTATCCCCTGGAAATGGAAAAACGAGAAGAATAAAATGATTCAGTGTCCGTTTTTGCGACTGTAGTGGCAGAACACAATCCCTGTTTTGGTCACACCATCCGAGGCCATTAGTCAGTGAAATACCAAACTTATGGATCGCATGCGCTCCTTCTTGCTGCACTGCAGGAGAATTCAGAGACTCTGCAACCGGCAGCTGGAGGAGAGCAGACCGATTTTATTGTCGCAAGAATGCAGAGGATTAACTACGGAGGGCGCTTGAGCGAGAGACTTAACTAAGCACAGATAAAAATGACACGAACAGCCAGAAAGACACTTATCGTAAAGCTGTGAAAGTAATCAAGCTCAGTTCTGCCTTCATCATAAAGCGTCCTCATCATTACTGCGAGATTAATAGTGTGACATTTGAGCTGCAGTGGCCTTCTTCATTTGACAACAAAGCCTTTCAGACCCACACGGGCAAACACACACAGTCAACTTAATAAGCATGGTAACCACCACAGGCTAATACTTTCACAACGTGAGTCAGAGTAGAAACTCAAACCTTGTCAAAACTTTAACTTGGGTGACTCTGACTCACCGGTCTCCACCAGGTATAAACAGTGCTGACCGGCGTTGAGCATTTCAACGAATCATCAACTTATTCACAACAGTGCTGATTCACTCCAGCCTCACCTTATTTTATCTGAAACAATCTGGATGCTGAATCACAGTCTGGTAATAAAATATAATTAGGGCATGTCACACAGTCTGCTGGTTGTAGGTTACAACATGCTGAGCTGGCAAGGAAATATCAGTGTTATGATTTGGCCACAGCGTGCATTTACTTTGTGTGTAGGAAGAGGTAGGCAGCTGACGTTGTGGCTCACTACTAGGAAGCTATTCCTGCTGGCCTCAGCTGTTCATCAGTTTTTCTACACACCAACTGTTGTTCAGCCACAGCATGTGGCCTTTTCATGGCAAAAAGTGTTTGTGTGTTTCTTTTCACAGCAAACAGACTTCTTGTGATAAGGAGAGAGTGTGAGGAAGACTACGACTTTGTGTGTCATCCGTTGATGTGTCAAAAACACACAATTGTCTGCTCAGATTACCAGTCAAACCCGCCCTCCCTCCCCCGCTGGTGTAATTTGCACACAGTTAAAGTGTGATAGCGCTCAGTCAACACAAGGCCTTTGAACAGGTGTGGCAGTGACACATGGATCTGTGCAGCTGCAGGGAACACAGTTGCTCCGGTCGCAACAGCACTGTGGCCGGCAGGCAGCTGCTCCAGTGCTGAAAACAAAGGCAGGCCCCGCGTCACATGCTCGAATAAACATAACCAACTTATGATGGCAACAGAGTTTAACTCTATCAGACTCAAATCAAGTTTCAGGCTTGAAATACACTTTTCTCTTTAGTTTCCTCTCTAAATTGTGTAAAAAAAATATGCAGTCAAAATGTTGTTGCATTTGTTCATGTGCATTATTGTTTCTTGGAACATGCAGATATCTGCAGCACCACTACAGTACTAGTGTCCAGCTTACATGGGTATCAGGAGCATAAATGAACAGGCCCGTGCCTGTGCTACACAGAGCAGTACGCCCTGGAAACAATATATTCTCTTACACCCAAATGCTGAGGCGACTCCTTGAAAACATACAAAAAGGTGCCCTGTGTCTCACTCTTGGTGTCAACAGCCTTTACATGTGGCCCAGATCCGTGCCCCACTTCAACAACAGACCAAGGAGAAACACAGGGCCCTATGTAGTGGACACAGGTGTGTCCTTGTCCACCCACGTTTCCCCCTATTAACAGCGATCCTTTGGGGAAGCTCATTTCCTGTCGGGGCAGGAAGTGGGAGACAGGGCAGAGCACTGAGCGAGCAGGGGAGATGATGATGTCAGAGCAGGAAAGAAAGACAGGATTGTTGAAGGGGAAGCACAGCCAATGAGTAAGCAGGCACACGATGCACGCTGGTACTGTACGTCTGTCAAATCCCCAATATCAGACTTCTACTAATCACAGTGTGAGAGCTTCCTGTGATGAGAGTTTAGCGTGCTGGATGAATCATCTATATTAGAGACACACACTGTAATATGGGTTTTACGCGACCACACAACAGACTGGTGCCAAACTGACATCAAAGGGGGGCAAAAATGACACACAAGCCACTACACAAGTGTCTTTGTTGCTCAGGACGGTACACCACATTAAATGGGCAGATCAGGGTACATTATTCCCCTCGGGCACTTGAGTTGGCCCCATTCAAAGAGCAGATACCCCTCGTATTGCTTTTCAGTTATTTTATTCAATTTAGGAAAGATTATACTGCAATCATCTGTTAGCTGGTTTTACATGGTTTTCCCTCCAGTAGACAGAAAATGCTTAATGAATGCTCCCATCATGCCAGAAACATCCTGTGCATTGTATTGAGTTTTCTATTTCATACAGAAGAGTAAAAAATAAACTGTATAGCATTCTGATAATCCAGTTTACACACAGGTACTCTCTAATTCAACAATGATCTGTATAACAATAGCTCTACCAGGTGAGAGATATTGATCAGAAACGCTCAGGAGCGCCTTAATCTGGTGTCAGAACAGAGCAAGGCCTTAGCAGTGACCCTGAGCGCTCTTGTAAGGGCACTGAGGTAAACAGTCAGCTGATTTATGGTTCGCTACAAAGCCGATCCTCACTGGGAAGGTGCATTAGTATTGATCAGTGTGTTGCTTTTATACCAAGTAACATGTAGCTCATAGAGGCAACGGCTTCCATCGATGCGCAGTAGACTGTCTGACCTCTTCGGTAGCTCAAAGCAAAACCACTTTGAAAGCTGTGAATGTCAAGAAAGCCTTTAGGTCAGTCGAGGTTTGGAACACATGAAATTGCACAGAGCCACTGTGTTGAACAAAAGATATGTTACACAGTGAAGTCCTACATAATCATTTACCATCAATGTCACCTTTTCAGTTTCAACGTGCGACACTGACGTCTTTAGAGCTGGCTGGTGAATACAGGATTTTTCGGTTTGCGTGAATCATCCATGACTAATGTGGAGACAACCACCCAAGGTGTTTTTTTCAGCATACTAACCGTCTGTAGGCACCACAAGTGCCTCCTGGTCACATGACAAGTGCGTCCCTAAACACAACCTGCTCACTATATGAGCTTTCTCCCCTGGTGAAGGTGTTCTTGAACTGACCTGCCACAATCATTTACAGAATACTTTTGCAATTCCCCCTCACACACAGTCAAGTCTGGTTGCTATTACAAGGAGCTGATCTTCTCTCCTCGGTGGGATTCGCCACGGTCCGTGCAGCAAGCACTCGGCTCTGGAAAAAACACACATGGTGGGAATTATGGAATAACGCTGCGTCAGGAATGTTCCCACGATGGCCAGTGGGATCTAAAGGAGGTCCCACTGGCTGGCTGGCTGCCAGAGGGGTTTATGGGTAATGTAACACACACATACAGAGTTACATGATTAAATGCCTCTCGTGTTAGTCTACATTTGGACCTGCTTCTCTTGTGCTGGATCAAAACTGTTCTTTGTGTCAAGTATGCACTGGGTTCATTTAACTGCAACAGAAATCAGCATGTTTAGTTCTCAAACCTCATCAATAATACAGCTTACTCAAAGCTGATCAGCTTCCCCTCTCATTCACACTGTTTCATTCCGCTAATCTCTCGATGGGGATAACCAACAGCAGTAAGGGGTCAAACTGACCGACCGCAAATATGCCAGTGACCCTCCTCGTAGCCTCAGAGCCGGTCATGGTGGCAAACTGAGGGGCAGATCTCGTGGCACGTGGCCCGAAATAATCAGAAATCACTAGAGAGTGAAGATCAGTGGAGCACAGGGAGATTAGCAAGCTACTCAGCCACTAACTTAACCCAGAGACTGAGGCCTGGACTCCCTCGCAGAGCTGCCAGGGTATTAGTCAATGAGATTTGGCAAGAGACAGCCACACACAGTGCTATTTTGTGAGATTAAGCCTGCAGGTTTGAGTGACTGTCAAGGGATTCTCGCGAAAAAATGTGTCAATCCACTTTTACGACGGCCAGCAGGGCTTTCACTTGTGCGCTCGCCGCGTTGTAGGTCACAGCAGTTACTGACTGAAAGTCGAGATTCCTTCAGTGTCCTACATGAACCCTGATGTAAAAAGAAAAAGGGAGCAGCCTGCCAACATCAGTCTGTACAGTAAATGCAGAGCTCCAGCTTGAAGCCAAGTGTTGTGAAAAACTGTGACTTCTAGACATTGGCAGAGGACGCCAGGAAAAGGAAGAATGACCTCAGAGTTTCCAAGCTGTCATATTTCACAGGACATTAGCTGCACCGAAGAACATTTTACTGGTTCTCCTAAACCTGTCTCTCCCCGATACTTCTGTCCTCTCACCATCTCACATTTTTACGCTCTTCCTCACAGGTGTTCTTCAGTTTCCCCGAGTCTTGTTTGCAGCCAGCTTGGATGTGGAGTCCGTGGTGACACGGTGTTGTGGGGTGACCCTTGTGGCTCTTGGCTTGGGATCTTGTGAATGGGCAATGTGACAAGGGTAGGCTGCTTTCCAGTCCCCTCTCATTTCCCTTCCTTGTGGCTTCACCACACGCTTAAATACTGCCTGGATAGCACAGCTACTTTCTACCAGATATGAGCTGGAGTAACTTTGATGATTATGGGAAAAGTGTAGTTTGAGGTCTGATGGGGGGGAAAGTAGGCTACAGTGCATATTTAATGGCAAAACAAGCCATTGCAGCCCCAGTTTTTTGCTAGTTATTAGCTTGAACTGAACAGAGAAACACTTGAAACAGCTGGAACATTTAAATAATGTAAGGCTGAGCCCGTTTTTGCTTTCACCGTCTAAGCTGTGCAGCAGAATCCCTTCAACTGCTACAATTTAAGTGATGACAACTTCAATCCAGAGCACACTCACGTCTGGAATCCATTTCCAATGCATGGTAAGATATTTGTTTTGTTCCAATGATGCAGGCATATGCCCGTGTTTTTGTAACCACACACACAAACAAGACATCCCCCAAACAATATGATGCTAACCTAAAAAAAACACCAGAAAAGAACACTGTAATCACTGCAACTGCATAGTTGACTTTCTCTGATACTTATAATGCCACTGTTTGTTTGTTTTAAGTGGTATATAAAAGTGAATCCTCAGTGGATTTGACTGGAATGTAACCCATCAGGCCCAGTGGTTAGAAAGCAACTGTACAAGCAGAAACTCATCTAAACAGAGGTTGTCTAAACATTTTGGGCCAAGAGGCAGGCATTTCACAGTGGGGTGAGGGGAAACTGTGTGTGTGGTGTCTCTCATTCTCAAATCCTTTGGACGATGGATTGGAAGTGTTACCAGAGACTGCGAAAAAGCAAACAAACACCAACATCCCTCTACACACATACACCCCACAGACATGCAAAACTGCTGTTATGGTTTCGTGAGAACGAGCTGAACTCAGATCAGAGGGGACGCAGGAACTGGCCGTGCTGTTTATCCCAGGCTGTAACGCATCGCATCATCTACTGTAAAGAACTGGCCATTTCTTTTAGCGTGATTAGCGATCCAAATAGGCACGTGCAAAAGCAATACAGAAAGTACAGACAGATCATACATCACCCAGTCAATAATGCATATTTTCTATACAGCAGCCAGACAGCACATGCACTAGATTTCCACTGAGTTAGCACTTTGTGTGCTCTTAACGCTACTCTCTGAATCACTCCTGCTTGCCTTCAGCATTTTGTGTTCTCTTCATGTCAAAGAGCCATTATCCATGGCCCGGCTCGACAGGCTGTCCATCCACGCGGTCGGGCCGCCTCATCCATCACGCCATATTGTGACTGCTGCGGTGGAGCTTTAACTGGACTTTGCGGTGGTTTTGAGGCAGGTGGGGTAGAGGAAGAAAGATGATACCATAAATCACCTCCTCCTCTCCTCCCTCTGCGTTCGACTCCCTGATACCTGATGCAACCCAACCTTGGATGCTAAGATCAGTCACAAGGTGATCTGTGTGTAACGTCACTTAAAGGTGGAGACAGGTGGTGCAAAAAGAGTAAAAGCACTACTAAAAGGCTTCGTGGCAGTCACAGGTGTAGATCATGCTGACCGTGTGACAGAGAGGCTCAATCAAGGCAGCGTGTTTCACAAAAGACCCAATTTTCACAGGGCGTCCCGTTTCCTGTCACGTGTACTGTTAAGTTAACAAAGACTGAGCCCTTACATCAGAGCATGGATCAGACCATCTGTAATACAGTAGGGGACGGGAGGGTGGGGGGTCCTCATGAGGAGCCCAGCTGTGAGAATCAGCCACCTGCCATTGTCACATTGTCAAAGTCACACTGATTAATAGCTGCCTAAGCCGCTTAAACAACATATACAGTGAAAGAGGTAGCAAACAAAAGGGACAATTAATGAATGAACAATACATCAGGCTGGACGTGTATCACAGGAGATCAGATAAATTACAGCAAAATAGGTCATGGAAGAAGTGGAGTAGAGATAAAGACTGGCTGATGGTGGTTATGTGGTTTAATAGGGGGATCAACAGCTTATTAACATCTGAAAAAACAAAAAGATACCGTTAAGTCTTGATCTTAAGTCTGTGCCTCTGAATCAAAAAAGTAACAGCTTATTTCCAAACCCATAATGTCCTACTGATGCTTAACTATTATACAGGGAGACATCTTTCCTAAAGGCAGCATAGCTTTCAGTTTCCTCAGTAAGCCAGAATGAAGCGCAGCCACAACAGGGCAGTGCTGAGGGAAGGGTGCAACTCTGAGTTTCTGTCCACTTGAAAACTCATACTCACTCTCTCCACCTACAAATTATAAACCCCAGCTAGATCAACAAGTGCACAGCTGTTGTGCGATGGTTGTTGAAGGGTAATCCGAGGAAAAAAGGTGTGCAGACAAGTCTGTCGGAGGGAAAATTCCAACATTTGATCACAAAATATCTCCTGGAACGCACAGAATTAATAATATAAAAGGGTACTTTTCCTTTAAGAGAGTAAATCCCACCAGAGCTGACCTGTACTAAAAATGTAGACACTCGTGATACTGCAAGCTGCTTGAGGAGAAAATATTCACCCAATGGCACAGATATGAGAACTACCGTGGCAACAGGCATCCAATTGTAGGTCAATCAGCGCTGTTTGCATCTCGAGTTGTCTTTATATAGCAGTGTGTGTGTGTGTGTGTATGCGCCCGTGCGCTTGAGTGCACCTGCTGAACGAGGACCCAGATCATGTCCTGCCCTGACAAGAGAGGAGGGTGCCCTCCTTCTGCCTACTCCAATCATCAGTGCAGCCGGAGCACAGGCTGCAGCACCCATGCATTGGTTTAGCTCAGGAGGAGGATGTGACACACCTCCACGTCTGTATGAAATTCACATTTCCTGGTGTATATGCATTAAAAACAATGGAGAAACTGTTTTTTAAGGTTTTATCCTCACTGTTCTTGTAGAAAAAACAGAAATCAGTCATCTCAACAGAAAAGGCTGAGCGTGGGTATCAAACAATTGATTTCCTGTCATTGAGGGCACTCATGTATGAAAAGGCCAACAGGAAGAGCAACTTTTTATTTGGGATATTAAAGGTTTTGCAGGCTACCGGCGAGCTGGTTAGCCATTTGTCTTTGCTTCCAAATGGCAGAGGCAGCTGCCACCAAAGGTCAGCAAAATGTTACCAGAACAAGGCCCTATAGAGGCTGGGGTCACGTGCCTGAGCCAAGCAGTGGGGGGGGGGGACACCCACACCCACACACTTTCTCCTTCGTTTTCAATCACACACACAAACAACACACCCTTAATGTGGAGTCTTGTTTGGCATGGAGGAGCTCAGGCCCCGATGCAGCTGGTGGCCTTTTCCAGCCTATTCTCCATTCCACAACCAAAAACCGAGGTAGTGGAAATATCAGGTTTCACTCTCCCCTCCGGCTCTCCATCAGGCTGCGTTTGAAGTGCCATCCTCCCCCCCCCACCCCCACCCTGCCCTCCTTCAACCACCTGCACCCCCCGCTGTAACACAACCTGGGTAAACCTACACCGGCCACCGTTGCCACCCCCGGCCTCGTCTCTGGAGCTTTTGTGCAGATAAGTCTGGTGCCCGGGGACATGGGTGGGTGGGTGCAGGTCAGACGTGGCCCTCGCAACTCGCACGACAGAGGCTGACAGACCGGCACAGACGCACACAAACCAAGAATAGCTTTCAAATCTCCTTTCTCTAACGCACGTGGTCTCTTGGGATCATTCCTCCAGCCCGAAATTTCTTTGACAACTGTTTTTCTCATCTAATAAACTACATCCCAAGGAAATCAAGCACACAAAAAAAGGATGGAAGGGAGCAGAGGGATGGAGGGAAGAAAGCATCAGTTTCTTTTTTACTTCCTTTGCTTTTTTGGCAAACAAGACAGAGTGGATGAATGAGAAAACCATGTCTCTGGTTGTGTATTTTGAGCTGATGTTCCTTGCAAAATATACACCCTCCCTCCCTGGGTTCTCTTTTTTCAATAGCCTAAGGCTGACAGTGAAAAATTCCTTACATGCGCTTTTAAAACAGGAGCAGTGAAATGACCCGCTCCCTTCTAACATGTGTTTTACTTCTGTGGCTGGAAATTTAATCTATGACTGAGCTTTTTATGACTGAGCTGTACACCATACCGCCTGAATGCAGCGACTTCGGGACTATTAAGTCTACTGAGTAAATGTCTTGTGCGACCCCATTACCTGAGGTGCTGTATCAATCTTTAAGTTGTTTGTGTTCGCACTGATGCCAGCACAGAATCTTGCTCTCGGCATATATAAAGTAGATATAAATAACACTAAAACAAAAGGGGGCTTGTTGAATTTGAATTATGCGATATTGCTACAACTTCAAGAACAATTACGCTGTTGCAATTCAGCCACAAGCCTAAAATTAACCTCAAAAAGTCGCCTCGAAACATCAAAAGCAGAGGAAATATTTGCAAACCCTCCTTGTAACATAACCAGATGATAACTAAGTTCTTAAGAAACATCCATAATGGGACACAGCACAGGAAACGCGGACACAACAGCAATGCCGAGGGAACAAACACAAAATATCACAGGGTTTTCCAGATGTGCTTGTGGCATCACTCATTTTGTTGTTCCGAATGAAATCCGACTCCAAACTCCTGCCATTTTTCCTCTCGCACGAAACAGGACGAGCTCAAAGACATCTGCCCGAGGGGAAGGGACCAGAAGGCCGGTAGTTATTTTCAACCCATTAACTGCACTGTAAGCGAATGGGCCGCATTGTTGCTGCACTGTCTCCGTGCCCAGTGTAATGCGCTTCTAGTCTACTGCTTTGTGGATGCAAATCAAGCGTCCCTTAAGGACACAGACGGTCTATTATAATGCCACTGTGGGCAATAAAGGCCGGGCCAAGTGGCTTTTTTTTGTTGACCAAATACAGTTTGTTTTGTGTCTTCGCCCCTGAATGGGAGAGATAGTTAAAGGGCTGTCCTCGCCTGGCCTTGGCAGTGTAAATAACACACAGGGAGCGTTGGCTGGGTGGAAACCTGGGCCCATATGGCACCCAGCCAGACAGTGGCACGGCCTGCAGCCCCTCTACTTTGACCTTTGAACCCTGGAGTCAGTGAGGGGTCATTATCTTTGCAGTGCTAATGTCTGAATGAAACACTGGG
The DNA here is from genome assembly GCF_042242105.1 of Pempheris klunzingeri. Classification (NCBI taxonomy): domain Eukaryota; kingdom Metazoa; phylum Chordata; class Actinopteri; order Acropomatiformes; family Pempheridae; genus Pempheris; species Pempheris klunzingeri. The sequence goes on from NC_092035.1 coordinate 3,361,563, forward strand.
GAGGAAGCTCTAGTTATGAAAAAAGCCCAGCATGAACCTGCAGACAGCTCTGGTCAAACTACATGTCATCCAATGTGCTGCCGGCCGGCGGCGTCATCCAACAAAGGGAATTAAAGCAGCGTTCACGGGCTGCAGTGAGGGATGCAGCTGATAATGAAGTCAGCCCGGCAACACTAGCACACACTCCCGCTTGGCCAACAGGGTTTTAATGATAGAAAATCTGGTGTTTTATGGCATAAAAAAAGCCCACCTGCAAGATAGAAAACATTAGCGCGACAAAAGCATCGGCCATTACCAGGAGCTGGTCGCCTCCTCCCGCTGAACAGGGTGGAGACTTCTCCTCTAGGAAGCGCAGGGGAGGAAAATGAGGTTGAAAATCTCTTAATAATTAGTCCCACGGCTCGGCTTTGGCAACACAACTGACAAATACAATATAATAATGGGGCTCGCCTTCATTCGCCTCCTCCCAGGAAAGCTGCGGCTCTTTTCCAAGTCGGCCCAAACGCCGCACGCCCTTTCTCCCCCAAGAAAAGGGATTGTTCAATGGCCGCACAGGGGCCACACGACCCCCCTCCCTCCTCCAAACAGAGCACACTTTTGCACCCCAACAGGTAACAACAGCATAACCACAGCCTGCATGGTGGTAAAGTGTGGTAAACACGGACAGTATCTCCCCTCCTCTCCCCTCCTCTCCTCTCCTCTCCTCTCCTCCAGTCTAGGATGGGCTGCCATGATAAACTGACTCATTTCTTCATCACTGACAAGCTTCACACCACGAGTGTGTTTTTAAGAAAGAGGACAAAAAGGCGTTGAGCCCTTAAGAACATGTCGGAATAGTACAGAAAAAAAAAAATCACTTACAGTCAAATGGGATTCACAAAGAGGGTCCTCTCCAATCCTGCGTCCTCCAGTGGGAGTAAATACCCCAGCCCTCAGGGGGGAGCAGCGGCAGGACTCCTGCTACGATGGGTGTAGTTTCTGTTTCAGAAGAGGAATCTAGTTAAAACTGCCCGCTGTCCTCATGTTTCCTCACGCTTGGCTCGTCTGCACACACAATCCCGGCCCCGCTCCCATTCCTCTGAGCCGGAGCTGCTGACTGAGGAGACACGCTGCGCGGCTCCGTCGTTTCCTGTCCAGCCCGGAGCCTCCGCTGCCTTCACGGCCTGTCGGAAATATCTTATCTTATACGTTGAAGCGGAGATGATCGCATGGAGGAGGAATGATAAGGTCTAGAGACAGGTATAACTGGAAAAGAGATGGATGATCTCCAAGCAGAGTTCACCAATGGGCGCATTTTACTCTTTATTAATCGCTGGATTTTAGATATTGGATATTAATCGCACCTTCTTTGGCCTTTTTCTCCCGTTGAGAGGTCAATCTGTGGTCATTATATTCTGACATAAAACACATGGGAAAATACATGTTCTTGTACTTGTACAGGGTCCATTTGGTCATCTCACAAGCACCGGCATGAACATTTTTCTAATTTGACACATTATGAACGAGGTTTTGGAGGAACCTGAAGGCAGCATCAGCATCCAGTAGCTATTCCACCCAAGTCACTGGTAGTAGATAATAATAATAATGATAATAACAATAATAATGATGATAATAATAATAATAGGAGAGGAATCAGAGGAAACTCTATTGTGTGTGCTCTTTATGCTCACATACAGCCCCAGTGGAGCTCTCCATGGGGTCTTAATGCTCACCTAAAGCCACCAGACAAAAAGGGACTGGTTCCAGATTAGGAGATTATTACGTGTTATCCATATGGACACACGGCATTAGTAACCCCTCAATCCCCCTCAGCCATTTTCGGAGTTAGAACCACTGACAGCATTTTAGAAATGCTATAATCCCAATTTCACAATCCCATGAATCTGTCACCATGTGTTGCCACACAAAGTGAATTGTTTCTAATCTCTGTTCCAGGCAGTCGTGCTTTTATAGAACAGGAAAAATACCCTGAAGTGAAGTGAAATATATTTACAGTTAATATAAAACTGCAGGCTTTGCATGTTTGACTGGTTTGAAGGAGTGAAAAAAAAAAACTGTTATCAACATGCTGATCAAAATAAAATGCTTTGTCGCCATCTAGTGGATCAAAAACGAAATTGCGCTGTAAACTCAACCCCATTCTGTGTGTTTTTAATAAATCAAAGATTCAAACTGTGTGTTAAGGAAGCTGATTTAGCCAAACAGCACAAACACAGTACTACTTTGTACACTGACATGTATTATCTCTGCCAATGAACTATGAAGGAGCAGAACAGCTGAGCACCTTTGACAGTAGGATGTGTAATAATCACACGTGTGTCAGTACATTTGAAGTTTTTTTTCTCTCTCCCACAAAACATTTACACCTTAAATCGAGTAATCAGTCACTCCAGGTGCAAAAATCCTATTCAACAAATCACAAAACGAAGAAACTCACATTTTCACCACAGTTGCTGCAGTGAATACGGCGCCAAAAGCAAAATGTGCACGTCTAATGTCCTCTGATCCTTTGGGAGGTAATGGCACACACATGTCAGCTCAAACCTGTTCCATCGCTGTCTGGTGGATCTCAATGTGTTCCGTAAACAAGCCTTTCCACATGGTACACTGGGTCATCGCACTTTAGGTCACCCAGGCCTCCATCATACAGCTGCACAGCCAGAAATAATAATAATAATAATAACCCGTCCTGCAGTGGAACAGCAGCAGAACTGTCGTGCAAAGACATTTAGGTCTAAATGAGCACATAATAGGTTTATGATAAAGATATTTACAGCATCAAAGGTCACACAGTCTGGGAGAGAGTGGAAACTTCAGAGGAGGAGGTGTTTCTGCCACAGGATGTTTTCCCTCAAGAGATGTGTGAGGCTCAGTCAGTGCTGCACCGTGGGAGTGCTTCAATCAGAGGTAGAACGAGGACATGATACATCACAGCCGGAGGAACATATGCGTGGAACCAGGCTTGATGATATCGGAGATCAGATTTCTCTGCAGCATGCGCTTCGTGTAGTTTGTTGGAGGAGCTTGAAGTTTTAGGTGATGACGGAGAGCTTGGAGGACATCATTCTGCTGGAGGAAAGCTCACGCTGTCGGTGATCAAGATGAGATCTTACTGGATGTTCGTGATCCTCCTGGGCTACAAACTATCTCGTGCCAGTCCGTCTCCGAGCACCGGTCCCTGCAACGGTAAGTTGTTGAATTCAGATAGTTTGCATCGCTATTATCATCTCCCAATATTCAGGTACTGTGCAAATGTGGTTAGGGTGGGTTTGATGAGTTACACTGAGGTTAGCACCCTCATTAGGAGTGCAGTAAATATAATACTGTAGCTACTTCAGGGAGTTTTCTTTCCTTTCCTCCCTGTGCACCTGCCCACAAGAAACCCAAGGTGCGCACCAACCTTTTCTTAGTCTACCTTTAGTCCTCTGTGGAGAATTTAATCTCAGCCACTGGCTCTTACAGTTGTAACGTGTCGCAGGTGAAGACATCAGTGTCAGCACTAACCCACCACATGATGAGGACCACAGGCTCGTGAGTGGTACAGTTGACTTAGTGGCTGACTCAGTCATGCCACTGTTTCTTCATGTGAAATGTGATGAACGCGCTTACATGTGCTGTTATTGAACAAATTCCATGTGGGGGTGGAGTGACAGGTTTCAAAAGCTGAATTACAGTTAGGGAAATGAAATGCAAATCCATCTGTCTCTGCAGAGAAGTTGTGGCTGTGAGAAGTCATTTCCTTTTCAAAGAGGTGTTTGGTGTTGACACGGGCATCCTGACTTGATCTGCAGCAACACAAAGCTGAGAATAAAGCAGAAAGCAGAATAAATCTCATTATCCTACTTTCTCTCTCCAGACCAGGTGAAGATCGTCTGTGTGGGCGCTGCAGAGAACGTGTCCGTGCACTGCCCGGTGCTGACCGGTGAGAGAGTCACGTTTAGCCTCTTAATAAACGGATCTGCTCAGCAAACGTGTGAATATGAGAAGAAGTCACTGAGGTGCAGCCCGCAGCACTCAGTGGCGGTCGCGGAACTGCATGAAAACGCAGAGAATAAGTCGGCCACCTTCATGCTGAGCGGAGTGAATGCCAGTAGTTATAGTGTCTACAGATGTGACGGCTCCATCATATTCCCCCCTCCATTCACAAAAGCACCAGGCGACTTGGGCATCCTCGTACTGACAGGAGGTAAATACTCCTCAGAGATGCTCTGTCATTTGATGTGGATATGCTCCAGTATGCTGACTACTTCCTGAAAATGCTTCTTCCAGGACACCACTGCAAGAATAATGAAGCGCCGGCTAAGCCTGGAGATCAGCACGGTGCATGTCCCTGGGTTTGGGTTCTGCTGCTCGTCAGCATCTACAGCGTGGCTGTCACCATCATGGCCTGTGTCAGCTGGGTAAGAACACACACAGCCAAACACCACAGCAGGAAAACAGGAGGATTTAGAAAATATCCAATAACTTTCCGGATTTTACATTTTCAGATTGGCAAAAAACAAACCAAATGTAAAACATGCACTTTGCAGGATGTCTGTAGTAAAAATGTAGTGATGCTGTGTGATTTTGATTTAATTTGTAATATTTTTTCCACATTTAATTTACTCAACTGTTCCATTTTCATATTTTCATTTGTTCAAAAAGCCACTTTATGCCCCAGATTTCTACCAACATTGCTTTTGCATCTTTGCAAATTGCATCTATTGAAGCAGTATACTATATTTTCTATTTCTTTATACTTCCTCTACTGTAGCTGTGCACATTTGTTTATCTACACTTCCACATTGTGGGACCAATAAAGGAAAATCTCATGCATTTATGAATTTATCTTGGCCTGAAAATAGTCAAAAGAGCCTAAAAAGTGTCTTCTTTTTAATTCTGACATGTGAGCTGTGGTTCAGGTCCTGAGATCAAATGTCTTGTGTCTTACAGGTCAAGTTAAGGGGAACAGATTCCCAGAGTGACTATATGAACACCAAACCCAGAGCACCCAGGAAGAACCGAGGGGTTCAAAATCCTCTACCGAGACACTTCTGATCGCCTGCACATGTACGTCTACCCCTTTACATTAGATGTAAACACTCCGGGGGTGCTTGTAGGAGTCTTTTGTGTGAGTTTGCTTAGTTGATGGTTTTTTTGTCCGTTTTGTTTTGCCTACAAAGCAGAAAAGTAGCAGTTCCTTTCACACTTCCTTAATAAAACATGACTTATCCAATACTTTTGGTTTTGCGCTCACTTCCTGTTTAACTGTCTGTCTGCCCGTCACACCCACAAATCAGTAACTGGAACCCCCCCCATCTTCGTGGTTGAACCAGGAGGTGGTGTCTGAATGAGGGGATTTAACCACATTCAGAGGGTTCCTTCTGTAGTAAACCTGTGTGATACCATATGGCTCACTGACCACAATCTCAAAATACCAAAAACAAGACTGTTACAGGCGTAAACTATGGTGCTGAAAACTGAACTAACAAGCGACTGATTTACGTCAGAATTTTCAGTCTCAGTTCTCTTATTTCTAAGAAATCTGTCTGTTTTCTCGGAGAGATAGCATCACAGAGGTTGGCGAGAACCAGATATAGAGCAAGGAGAGGCACACTTCAAGCAAAAAAATTACATGCAGTTTCCTGTCTTCCTCATTCTACCCCCCCCCTCCCTTTGCTTTCTGCAGATGTAGCTGCTTCAAAGGGACTCCACCTTTACCTTGCTCACCTTGCAGTTTCTGTGCAGCTACTGCAGGCGCGCACGCTGGTTTTATTGGTTTAATTCAGCAGCGGCGTCTTCCTCATCAACTACCACAAGCATCAGCAGCACTGACATATTGTTTCTGTTCAGCTGTTAACACTTTGAAACTTCAAGTTCTCTGCTAAATGAGCTGTAAATGTCAACGCCTGTAATTTTGTTCTCGTACAAGTTTTATTACAAGACAGGATCCTTACATTTTTCAGCCTTCCTCAGTGTGTGGCTCTTACATCTTTAATTATTATTAAAGCTGGTTTTAAACCACGTCCGTCCAGAGAGTGCATTTCTTTCAATACCTTAATGTGTTTATTCCTTCCAAAGCTTTGAATAGCACAATAAAACCTGTGTGTTCATGTTGAGCGTACAGGTAAAGTCCAGTGAACCAGGTGCAGTTCTTGGAATCCATTGAACGCCGGCCCTCAAGATGCCTGTCGCTCCGTTTCAGGTTGCGTGTCTGGTTTGTGGTGTTCTGGAAAAATGAGTCCCCTGAGGAACTCCGTCGTCTTCTCCTCAGGCACAGCGTGCAGATCCTTCTCCATCACCTGGAGAACAGGATTAGGATCATGTAGAACATGTGGCAGGAGGCATGATTTCTACGTTTAATTTCAGTGGCTATGACAACAAAATATGTAGTGGATTCTTAGAGAATGAAGAGCTGTGAGTCTCACCAAGACAGGGTGATATCCCAGGTTCTTCAGGTGGCGAATCTTCATGGCCAGATAGGCGCGGGGAATGGACGTGTCATAACAAAAGCCAGACTGTGTCGTGCAAATGACTGCAATTCTAGGAGATCAAGACAAATATTTCAATCGTGAAAAACAGACACAGAGTGTCACAGAGTGTTTGGAGCACTTCCTTTGACACACACTTCACTCCAGGGCGTTCCTCCGTACGATCATTGTAGTTTGGGGTTGTTCATTTTAATTCATCTTCAAAAATCATTTAGCAAAAACAGCAACAAATCACATTTTGTTAAAATGCATTCCCACTAATCTATATGACACCATCAGAGCTATGGGTTGAATTTGCACAGGTAAATGCACCAGCAGGCACAACAGAAATCAATTCAGTTAAAGCACTGAATGACTGATTTAAAAGAGAACAATGTACAAAATCCAGACCAGCGATCTGTGCGCAGCAGTGAGGAAGAGAGAATACGACAGATGACTGTGTACATGCTATGTTAAATTAAATGGCTAATTAGGAGACATAAAATACATACAAATGGCACCAAGAAGTGTGTATAAAAAGTATATATGCATGCAAAAATCAAAAATAGTAAGCAGGTGGGTAAACTTTTTCACAAACTGAAACATTTTCACCATGTCTTTAGTTGTTTACAACCTTGTTGCTCGGTAAAAGCAACTGAAAGTCAAACTTCATTTTGCCACGAAACAAAACATCACAAACCTTTAAATGAGTTCAAAGTGGGGTTTAAAACTCTGTAGCAACTGTAAACATTATGGTGTAACAGGCAGTCCTGCTTTTAGAGGACTGGTTTATGCCCTGAGGAGTTCTTTATATAACTAATAGTCTTCAGGTTGACATGCAGACTGCATGAGCTTTATAGCGTGCTAAATTGAGGTACATGTCGTCTCCGCCTGCTTTCTCGTCATCAAACCTCACCAAACGTGACATAAGAACATTACAAGAAAAACACAATGTGCAGGAGAAACACCTCAGCAGATCTGGTGATGTTATCGACTACGAACAGACGCTGATGTCTTACCTTTGACTGCTCTCTGCTGGAGAACACTCCTCTCCTGCGCTCGCTTCAGCCACAGAGGTTGGGCTCGGCAGAGCTTTGCTTATCACGCCGTCTGAGAGTCAAAACACAGTGACACAGGCACCGTGAAATTCTGCTCTGTAGCCATTTTCTTTAAGTTAAAAAAAAAATGCAGACTGATGTGCTAATCTTCAATTCTATAACAGGAACAGAAAATCATTAGCCTGCTATTTTTTGGAAAGAGACAAATTAAGCAAGAAATCTAAGCTGAAACTGTGACAAACATTCTCTATTTCACAAATCACCCTGAAACGTCTTTCCTCCATGACTGTGCTGTTACCTAGGAGGTAGAAGTTCTCCACTACCACCCCTTCCTGTAGCACTGCGTCTGCTTGGTCTTCCAACAGGCCGCGCAGGCCTTGCAACAGCCACGGGTTGGCTGATGAAGTGGGGATGGGGTCACCCAGGACAGACGGGGGGACAGTCAGGGGCCGGGGGAGCGGGGGACGGTCGAGACAGAGGCACAGGTGCACTGTCTGAAACATTCTTTGGATTTGGCGAGACCTAAGCACTGAGGAGAAACAGGGGGGTGGTTCAGGTGGATGAAATTCACAAAAAAAGAGAGAGGAGAAGCAGAGAATAAGAAGCACGTGAGTGAGTGAGTGAGTCCGTTGTCTTACTTGTTGTCTTATTTGCGGTCTTAAACTGCTCCAGTGTGCTGCTCTCCAGGAGCTGTTCAAGTGGCGCAGAGGGGAAGTGGCCCAGTTGGGACAGACGGTAAACAGCTTTTAACAACTCAAAACCCGACATCTTGAGCAGATAGGAGTCCAGAACCCCGCTGAGACTATCCAGGAATCTGGAGCAACAATGAAACCCAACGAGGACATTAAGCCTGAAATCACGCAGCATCTACAAATGGTTGTTAGCCTGCCATGTGAGTGAGTGACCTACTGTTGTCTTTGTTGCTGCAGATCGTAGTTAAAAGAGGAGTACACCTTGAGCACAGAGAGGAGGTCTTTAAGTGTCAGAGCGTCTGGATTGGCAATCACCCGCTCAGCAAACACCTCCATTATGGCAGTGGGACAGAAGGCAAGGCTCTCATACACAGTGAGGAAGAGGATGACCTGAACATAGAGACAGACAACAGCATTAGCAGAACAATAAGATTATGAACGACAAACCGAGCCCTTAAAGTGATGCTGAACGTTTCACAAAAGGGGTTAGAAAACCGTCGTCTTTGGCAGCACCTGCTTCTGGTTCCATATGTCTATCGTAGAGGAGATGTAGTCTGAAATGGCGGTGAGCAGATCTATGTCTCTGTAGTGCAGCTCCTTGCAGGACAGCAGGACTGTAAACAGTCTGTTGAAGGGGATTCCGTTGAGGTTTTCTACCAGAGAGGTCAGACGTGGAGAAAAAACAGCTGGTTGGTAAAACTATGAGAATAACACTTGAGGCTCCTTCAGCTGATTCCCATATGAAGCACCCATATTTTCTTTACAATACAGTAATTCAAAGCATTTAACCAATTTTTCTCTTGGAAAAAGTTTTACCTCTGATCTTCACACTGCAGATGTTCAGCAGTGGTTTGGAGTAGAAGCCCATAGCGGCCATAGTGGAGATCATGTACTGGGTGTTGGGAAGGCTGAACTGGTCCGTCATCGATAAAGCTTTTCTCTGGAGGAAGCAGTGCACAGAGTCAATGCCCCATAATTCAAATATACCTAAATGTTACAGTGATGATATCCAATAAAATAAAGCATTTTGTTAGGGGGTCACCACAGTGTTGTAGACATTGTGAGATTGACTAGCTTGTAGTCTGTAAGGCAGGACGGACGGCACACGTGAGGCACAAGCGATAAGAAGACCAATTGTGGTAGAAATCAAAGACTAATGAACCAACCTCTAGTTCCCGTTTGAGCTCCAGTGGGGCTTCTTTCCCTAACAGACGCATCATGATCTGGAGAGACATTACGTTCTTGATCCTGGGGAGGCGAGTCTTAACTACCAGCCTGGGACAGAATCACAATAAACAGCAGTGAGAATTGATCTGAAAAAGTCATAACATCTTTTGCTTTTAAATGTTCCTAATCCTCAGTCTTTCTGAGTGTTTCCAGGTTTGTGTTAAAATAGATATTCAATGTGGTCTCTGATTTTATATGTATATACCCATTTAGGACATGAATAAGGCCTCAGTTTTGTCTGATCATGTCTGGATATCTCTGAGGCTGGGAGGGGTTTATGATTATGTGCTATGCCATATGCATCATTTGATCATTCTGACCTCATGCCCTCCTTAAGTGCAGCAACGTTGGGGCTGTCCTGCATGTGCTCCAGACAGGAGGCCAAGATGGAAAGGCCCTTGTCATCAAAGTCGTTCAGTTTCTCCTGTTAGTGAAGAGCACAGCATATAAACAACAGCACAAAAATATTGCCAACATGAAAATTCACTAAAGGAAAATCTTTCACTGCCCACCTGGCATACTCGGAGGAAAGTCTGGACCACACGGCTGTGTTGGGAAACGCCCAGTTTGACCATACCTATGAAAGAATAAACCAAATCCTCATTGCGCATGTACGCCACATTCTTCATGGCCTTCTCCAGTAGCCCGTCGAATTCAGGATGTTCAAACATCAGCTGCAGCTCATACCGCCGCTGCTCCTCCGACATCTTCTTGGTGGTGGTCCACATGTGGGTCAGGCAGTTGCTGACCTCTCGGACTGAGGGCACGCAATGACTGGTGAGGTCCAGCACGTCTGATGGGGACCTACAGTTTTGCAGCTGGTTCCAGAAATAGTTCCTGATCTGTCTCTGCCATGTGGGCTTCCTATCAGATTGGATCTTAGCGGGCGGCGAAGACTCTGCCAGTGAAGAAGAGAGATGCTCCTTCTCCTCCAAGTCCTCACCCTGCGAGTAAAACCTCACTGAACTAGCAGGACTCCTATTCAGGCATGTATGGCTTTTCCTCGTGGCCGAAACGTGTGATAAGCGTTGACAGGAGAAAGATGGGCCTTTGATTGACGCTGTCAGGAGGAAACTACGCTGTTGCCATAGAAACCTGCGGCTGCAAAAGCGCACGCCCAGTTTTACGACCTCCTCTGTCAACCACACAGACATGATCCTCTGATGAGTTTAATAGGATGGAAACGGAAATAATACACTATTTAACTGCTCCTGCGTGGAACAGAAACAGTCAACTTCTTTGTTTCTCTGTTACTCAATTATTTATCAATGAGTTAATTATCCGTTTCTACTTTTACATTCATATGCTCTATATTATTAGAATATAGAAGCATTTAGTACACATGATATATTACAAGGTACCATGACTAAGCTGCCGACAAGGTCAACGAATCCTTCTTCAAATTATGACAACACTACCTAGCGTAGCTAACATTAGCTAAAGCTAGCTAGGTGATGTCCTCTACCTTACTGCTCCAGCCGTGGACACACACAAACTCCCAGAGTCCCAGGGTAACGTTATCAAATGGCACTTTCTAGATAGTGGGACACTTGGCCGAAGAAGTTGTTGAGCGACACAGAGACACATTAAACTAAAAAAAAATAAATAGTCCAGTGCGTTAGCTAGCTAGCTCCGTCATGCGTTGCTTCGTGCTGTGTGCGCAGCCATGTTTAGTCCCTCTGTCAACTGGGTGTCCGGAAATGTCAGACTATGAAAAAATATGAGATTATCGTTGACATTAAAAAAAAAACCTCAAGTATAATATTTATTACACTTACTAACAACTGTGAACTTTATAGCAAAAAATTAGAGCTGGCACTATATACATATATGTATATATATATTTTTTTGGTGTTGTTTCCTACACGGACTCAAATAAGCGCAACACCCCCAGTATCCTAGCAACCAACGCCGCTCGAAATGGCAAAATTTGTGCTTGCTGGTAAAGTTTGATCTTTTAAAAACTTTATTTAACAACATATATATATAAAAAAAAAAACCTTTCAGTTCTGATTTCTACGATTTCAACCTCTCTAGGCAGAACAGACTGTCCGCATTATGCCAAAGCGGAACTATTAGCAGAGCGTCTGCAGCGATCTCTGCCAAACTTCAGGATCCATAAGATCTCCATCCTCCCAGATGAATGGAAGGTAACATTCTTATCTTTGATTTGCAGATCATTAATATATTCAGAGTGGTACTTACTCATTGGTCTCTGATAGGAATGGCTGGATGCCACCTGCAAAAGAAATGGCTGGAAACACGAGCAGTCCCCTTTGGTTTGGAGGGAACTGGTGGCCCAAGGGGGGAAAGGGATGCTCCTGGGGGGCTTCAGTGACTTCCTAGAGCATTGTCAGGTAGGCACAGGTGAGGTTTTCTCAATTCCAAACATCCAAACCTGCCAGTTTCTTTAAACAATGGTTGTACAGGACTACTACGGCATCACATCAGACATGCCTACAGACATGATGCTGAGCGTTGCAGCAGAGAACCTGGAAACCAAGATGAGGCTCGTTGTGGAGGAGCAGCATCGTGTCAGTCTCATCAAACCCTTTCACATCTGGATCAGCAGGTGGGTTTGTGTGGGGGGGAAAACAAACTGGAAACCTAAAAAACAAATCTTTCCCTCTGAGGAATTTGGGTGAACTTTTTTCCCAGCGCTCTCAGCCCATCCTGCTGCTTCCTCATCCCCAATCTGCTCTCCGCTGAGGTGTTCCCCCACGTTTCTGCCATCAGCCTCCACCTCCTGGACCAGGAGGGGAGTGAGGAGGGGCTGCAGCAGCTGAAGATGGAGACAGAGGACCTGGCAATCCATCTGCTCCATCAAGTATAGTAGTGTTATTTTTATTTTTGATGCTATTTGGGTGTCAGTAGTCTACAACAAAAAGATATTTTGTGTGTAATGTTCACTGCTTTTTTTATTTGTATTTGACTTATTAATTTAACCCAAACCAGGATCTTTTCCTAAACCTAACCAAACTGCAACTGAAAACTGCTAATTATTAAAAAAAAAAAGTATTTACTGTTGGTCTCACACAGGTTTAGAGCCCCTTACTCCCAGGTGAAAATTCACCCACTACAGAAATGTTAATTTTTTTGAGCATTTCAAAAGGACAATAAAACCCTCTCGGTATATTTTTCACAGGTGACCATTCACACAGATCTGGAAAAGGCCTTCCAAGAGGCGGATGTCATTCTTCTGCTGGACGACAGGTGGACTGATGACAGTGATGCAGAGAATGAGGAGGAGGAGGAGGAGGAGGAGGAGGAGAAGAAGAGAAAGGTACAAGCAATCTGTGACAGGTACAGAGAGTACGGGAAACTGATGGACACAAGGGCCAACAAGGAGGTGAAGGTGATTGTGTCAGGTGACTCATTTGCCAACCTGAGGTGCTCGCTTCTTTTGGACAACGCACGCTCCATTGCCAGCCACCAGTTTGTCACCATGGCAACTCAGCTGGAGAATGAAGCCAGGGCCGTCATTGCAAAGAAGCTGAGAGTGCAGACTTCAGGTAGCTACTGGAAGATCTTGGTTTTATGTGGTAAAACAGAGTCACTTTTCATGCAAGACTAATCACAGTCCCCCTTCTCCTCCTCCAGATGTTACAGATGTCATTGTGTGGGGAAACATCAGTGGTAGTTTCTACATTGACCTGCAGAGGGCGAAGGTTTTCAACTATGATGGAGCGATCAAAGGACCGGCTTCCTTCTCCCAACCAGTCCTAAAGATCCTCCAAGAGAGGTTTGTCACAATAACAAATATATAATTACACTTGATTAATGTCTTACATAACTTCCATTGATTGCACAATATATCCCCGCAGGCAAGCTAATAATCTCCGCCTCTCTTCCAGGAAATGGATGGGAACAGACTTTCAAGACTTGGTACGCTGTCAGCGTGCAGCTGTGACTTCTAAGGCATGTCGAGCAGCTGCCATGTCGGTCGCCAATGGGATCCTCACCATCATAAAAGCTTGGAGTGGCTTTTATAGCCCAGATGAGGTCTTCTCTATGGGTGTACTTTGCTCTGGTGAGGACACAGCCAAGCACAATGTGTCAAAATGTGCAGTTTGTGCAAGGATGAAGATTTAGAAATGATTTAAAGAAATCCAAATCCATACTTTAGCTCTGACTAGTGCTGAAATGTGGCCGTCTTTGCTTCCAGGCTACCACAACCTCCCAGATGACATCGTCCTCTCACTTCCAGTAACCTTTAGAGGCGGCAAATGGTCTTTGCTGTTTGATGTGACTCTTACAGACGAGCTGACGGAGAGACTTCAGCTTTCTGCCAGAGAACTCAGGCAGGTCTGTCCAGTTACAGAAAGTCAACAACACATTTTCTACAATATGCTGTCATCACTTAAATACATGGTGTGGCTCTTAAACGGTTAAGAACGGTTGTTTTTCTTTCCCAGGAAAAAGAACTTGGATCAGAAAGTTGCACAGTTACGAGTAAAGACGCGGATCAAAATGCTCAAAAGACACAATCCAGATAAAGTTTGTTTCAGTTTGTTCTTTTATTCTCTTACTTTCACATGTGTTGTTGCAGTTGTATCACTTTTTTACCAGTTTAATGACAGTAAAATCTTTTTCCGCTTTGTGAAACTCCTCCGTCACCATTATATTTTTAGATGTAAAAGATCAAACTGAGTACTTTATGGAAAAAGGAGAAATTAGAAAATATATTCCTTTTTTTTAAAATTGTACAGTTCAGTAAGTGCTTTTTTTTATATTTCAAGAAGCAATATTTTAAGCATATAACACACCACTACCATACACAAACTAGTCTGTTAATATCCTCCTCTACATCTGATGTTATCAGTTGCCACCCATGTCCGTTTACAGCTGGGTAGTCTTTTAAAAATGAGGAAACGTCAAAACTGTCATTCCCCTCTTCTGTAATTAAACATTAAACTGAATTTAATGGGCTCTTTTAACCTGAAACATTCAAATAGATTTTTTTTTTTTCTCACAAATTGTGCAGTACGTTGTCAGTCGACAAGGAGAACTTGAACAGAGTGCTGTTTTTACATGCAGATATACACCTTTTTTTTTTTTAGCATTTCTACACTATACACAAGGAGGCATTGACTGGAAAAAGGAAAGGTTAGTACAAATACAATGCACTACTACAAGTCGGGAAATGGACACATATTCTGCAATGCTATATTCAATTTGTACAACCCACCCCTGAGATTTGGATGCTGAGTGGTTCACAAAAGCAAAACCGGCCTCTTTGTACAGTCGAGCATAGTGCTAGATTTCTTTTTGTCATGTCGATACATTTCCACAGATCCCTTCCAACGGCCAAATACATAATGTGTATTTCAACTATTATGTCTGTCCAAAAACAGAAACACAATCTGCTCCAGTAAAAGTAACACTCTTTTGAAATCTGACCTCAGATATCGATCATGGTAAATACATGCGTGATGCATGGCATGCATGGATTTGTCGTGGCACAAAGGAGGTTATTTGGTAAATATACATTTCCCAGTGATGACTTAACACGTACAAATAGTTGGGTATGGACGGGCCTTTCTCACAAGAAGCCTGCGTTGTTCAACAAAGTTGTAGATCTAGAACAAATTCAGTAGCATACATATGGGCCAATTGCATATGAATGCGTGAAATTAAACCCTACAAATATGAATAAAAATGAGGCATCAAACACGGAGAGGAAATTCAGGAACGTTTCGTTTATCTTGCCACATCAAAGTCACTTATGTGTATGGGATAAGATCTACTACTTGTCAACATCCAACAATGTCAAAGATTAAGTTTCCATTTCCAGGCAACAAGTGAAAGACCACTGATGACTGCTGCTGTCAGACCGGTAACCTTGGAGATATGGATAAAGGAGAATACTACGGTTTTACTAATGTAACTCTGGGAATACGTAACAACATTTCAAAGCTGGACGTCCACAGTGCCGTCGTTAAAACAATCATCATACAATCATTTTGGGCAACTGAAGGGATTACATTTACTTTTAACTCCCCCCCCAGCTCAACAATAAAGTTTCATCTAGTGACTGTTAAATTAAATAATTTATAGCATATATTAATAGTTATATAATCCAACATTTCAACTCTTCAAAACACCAATCTAGATAATCATCTGCTTCTGATCGAGAACAAGGTTGAGCTCTTAGCCAAGGTAGAAAATAAAGGCATCATTATTGGGACAGTAGACTAATCGGATATAAAATGCCTTGCAAACCCAGACAATAATGACGTCTCCAGAACTGTTAACCCGAGCCGGTTCTGGCCTGAACGTGCTCTCGCTGAACGTGATACTATCAGGCGAGCAGGCAGTGCAACAACACAAAAAAACCTCTACTGTCAATGCATTATTGATGACTCCTGATCTAGTTTGTGTATTTAAGCGTGCAGATCAAAGCGGTGCCGCTATGAATGCTGATGATCCCGACAATGTGATGGTCCTGGAGCAGAAACAACTCAGGTACCGAAGCTGAACAGACCCGTGTGATGTTAGAGAGAGGCTATGAAAGCAGAGCGCACCGAGTAATCGCAAACATCTGCCACACAATCACCAACCAACAGCATTAAATGCCAAACTCTTCGCTAAATGTTTTGAATATAGCAGTATGTATGCATATAATGTATTTCTAACGTACAAATAAAAACTAAACAGTTGGAGGTGGGGGCAGGGGGAGGCAACAGGGAAGCTATGACTGTGGTTGATGCTGAGGGGATGGCGTCTCTGGAGCTCCCGAGGCTCCGCCCACCACCTGTCTGTCAGAGCTGAGGTCCAGCCCCTCGTCCACCTGCTCCAGTTCACTTTGGTCCAGAAGCTCAAAGTCCTCTTCCTCGGTCGGAACTAGTGTGTCGTCAGGCATCTCCTCGCCGGCGCCGCTTTCCGTCGTGATCGCCTCGTCCGGGTCCTCGTCGGCCCCCAGCGCCCCTATTGTAGCGACTGTAGTGTTAGCAGTGGTGGATGTGGTGGAGGTCTCCAGAGCGCCTGGCAGGGTTTCAGTGGGAAGGAACTCAGCCAGGGAGGGATCCTCGCTGGCCTCACTGGAGCGCAGCAGGGCTGACAGAGTGTTCTGCACCACAGTGGAGATGGCTGTGCTCACTATCTCCTCACTCAGGGCCTCCAAGGACCGCTGTGCACCCTGGCCTACCGTAGCCTCCTTCTCCTCTCCCCCCTGCCTCCCCGCTTCCTCCCCTGTGTCAGGCACAGGCAGCATGCCCTCCTCGCCCCCAGGTGGTCGTCCATGTCCGTTGAAGTGTGTGTTCACAAAGTGGAGGGGAGACGCTAGGTGCTGGATAAGGAGGCTGGCGGGGCTCAACGGCTCCCCCTCAGACTGAGCACCAGCCTGGGCTCCGTTGGCCTGGCCGGGGCCTCGCAGAGGGAAGTGGAGCAGGTTGTGCTCAATGGATGGGAACTCCTCAACTGAAGGGAACTCGGGGAGATCCCGCAGGTAGGATTCCTCTGGGTCACTGTGTAAACTCTGCTGGTCGAGGTCTGTGGCAGACATGAGACAGCAAAGAATCTCACGCAACCTACTGAAGCATCTATGCCAAACGTAATTTACTAAAGTGTCTGACTACAAATAAGAACACAATATTGTGAGTTCCTACTGGCCCAAACATTTGACCTTCCTCCCAAGCTAAACCACAACTTCTGTACTGGTGGACATTGTTGTGTGACATTGATACGAGTCATTTACCTTCAGAGACGTCCGTGAGTTGAGGGGTGGTGGCTCTGGACACTGAAAACCCTCCGCTCTCCAAGATGGATGCCTCCTCATCTGACAACTCCGAGTCTGTGATGGCCATCGCCAGAGCTGTGGTCTTCACATCCACCTGACCAATGAAACCACAGCGTCATGGCACTGCTAAAACACAACTGCATCATCGTCTTTTTCATAGCTGTTGCTCTTAAACCAGTAAATTACTATAATTTACCTTTAAATTCCTACGTTTGCACTTTGCTCTGCAGGTTTTAGTGCATCCCATGTACACAGCATTTACTGAATACCGAACATAACATCCCAATTGTCAGTTACTGAATGGAACTATTGTGCAGCTGCTCTAACGTAATGTGGTAGTACTTGAATTATATTGCTTGAAGCCGTTTACTACACCACACTGCAGAGCTCCACTCCTTATCCAGTTCTAAAAAAGCTAACATATTTTGGCACAGCACACACCCTGCTCTCCACACAGTGCTGCTGCTCCCACTGTTGCTCTTATTATGTTATGCTGCACCCTCATAAAAGGTCTACTGTATGTGGTAGTGTGACGTGGGCTGACTTTGCAGCTGTGTCCATACCGTCGGGGCGAAACACGACAGCTCCTCCTCGCTCTCACTCTCCGTTTCAGCTCTTGGCTCGTCCCCATCCTCCACCTCCTTCTTCACCTCTGTTGAAATGCGCACACACACACTTTTAAAATGCCATCCTGGAGAAGGAAATCCATGTGAACTTTATATGATGACACAATAGCGACAACTAACCATGAGTGACCGATTCAACTGAAGGAGAACTGAAGGCACTTTGTCCACTATTATACACAAACATAATTATGTAACAGGTGGTATTCAAATGGCTAGTGTGTGTCTGAGGGTATTGGAAAGAGGGAAAAGAAAGGTGATCATCCACAACAATGCAAAACTCAGTCTCCTTGTGTATCACTTCCTCTTCTCATTCTTAACTCCTGTATTAATATTATAAACACAAGCACGTGTCTTAATTGCTGCAGGATTAAAATGCAGCGTAATGCACACGACCCAGGCCTATATTAATAGCCTGAAGGAGTCACAGCAGCACTCACTCCTCTTGTCGTGCTTGCGGTGCTCGGTGTCTCCCTTCATGCTGTAGTCAAGTTTCATCAGGATTGGCTCCAGTCCTGTGTACATCCTCTGGATCAGTTCGTGGTACACCACCAGCGGCCACAACAGCACGCTGAGCACTGCACAGGAGCATAGAGACAGCTGTGAAAACTTTATACTGTATCCATAACTGTGTCTCATGTCTATTAAGCAAGATGTAACTTACCTATAATATAGGAGATCATGATTCCTGGTACATAATGTCCGACCACGGCAAGCACAAAACAGCCACTGCACATCATCACACAGAACTGGGAAACAGAGCGAGTAAGAGAGATTAGGCTGCTACACCTTCAAGCAGCACAAGGCTGATTAAAAATGAAGACACTCCATAGCCTGAACGTAAATAAAGATTTTCAGGCTTTTAGTATAAACCCAACAATTACAGCAAGCAGGAAGGTTGTTTGAAATATGTGACAGTGTTCATTCCCCTCCATATCTTTCAGTGGGCCTCACCTTGCCATGGTTCTGTCGTTTGTACTGCAGCATCTCCTGCAGGTACAGGCAGCAGGTCAGGTAGCTCTCCGCCAGGTGGTGGCTGAGCTCAGGGATACTGAGCAGACGCTGCTCCGCGCTCATTGATTCACTGTATGCAAACAACAACACACACACAAACAAACACAGGAGGAGAGTGACAAAATCAACATTTGGAAAGAACAAAAATCTGTACTTAAACTGCTTCAGGCTGAGGCAGGCACACGCAGATGAACACAGACCGGTAGCTTAGAATTAGTTCTGCTGATATGGTGCGACATGAGGAAAATGTCATAAACATAATGCCAGAATCCACGCTGCTGTTTAAGATGTTCTTATTTGAATTACTTGAAGTCACAAGAGTTGTGTCATAAGTAAAACTGCATTACAAGTTAATCAAGTGCACACTACACACCTTTGTACAGGGTGAGCCTCTGCGTGTTGAACTGCAGTCGGAGAAAACACACAATTACCAGCAGATCACGAACAAAAAATGTGTTTTAGTAAACAAATCATATGACAAGTTTTTCAGGACTACCAGAGAGACACAATGGGTGAAAAGGCTCTATTACAAATTTTGTTTTTAGGACTTGTGAGAATGGAACATAAAAAAAAAGTGTATTTTCCCCACATTTGATTTAAAAGATACAATACATCATCATTATCCACACCAGTTATGTATGGGAAAACCTTAACTTGCTTAATATGTGGTGTGCAAAGGAGTGCTAGCTTGAGGATTTCCTACCTTGACAAAGCAAAAACACAGCAGGGAAAATAAGACGTGTAAAATCTCACAAAAAAATCTCCCATAATTAGAATGAAGCTGAACTCCTTATGCTGAATATTCAACATCTGTCAGCAGCTTCGGGTTTTAATAGTATCAGGATTCAGTTTGATGTCTCTACTGGAGATAAAACCCCAACTAGGACGGTGCTGCAAATGCATCCTAAACAGATGAACACACACAGTGCAAACCCAGACAGTCGTAGCAGGCTTCTCCATCCACTGAAGGCACTGTGTTCCACAAATATAGATTTTAATTGGCTCAACTGTGAACATTTGCGTGGGCAATGAGTGACAAAGCCTGAGGACCAGAATCAAATTACATTAAAGCCCGCGCTTACTAGTAATGATGGGCAACTTGGGCTTCCATCTCTCCAGCAGCATGAGTCCCAGCAGGGACACACTCAACATGAACAGAGGCCGCAGGGAGGTGGATGACAGCAGCCTGTGGAGACACACAGATAAACAGCCCACCAATTAGCTTATATCCCACACTTAGACAGAGAAGTGCAGTAAACACACACACAAATCGAAATCAGACTTAAGAAACACAACACAAGTTGCAGCTCCTCTGTTGGCTGGTTGTCACTGACAGCTGGTTAACAAGGCCTGGGCCACTCAGCATGACAAGAGTGTTTGCTAGGATTAAACTGACCACAAGCTAACAGGTGTAACAACTCCAAATAACTCCAGTCGTTTGTTTTATCAGCGCAATAATGTTTCTCCTGGTAATTTTTAATGCTTGACGCCATTTTGCGGCGCTGGGAATGAAGTTTAAACTGGCGTGCAAGCTACGTTAGCATTAGGCTAAAGACGTGGGATTAACTAGCTAGTAACTTATCTTGACATTCGCTGCCGTTAGCCAGCGAGCTAGTGGCGCGTGGAGTTGTTCTAAAGGCGGAAAACGTGATTAAAAACACGGTTTCGACGGTTACCAGAATAAAGTGTTGAGTGTTAGGGCGACAGAGATGCTGTACAACGGCCTCTCCCAGACCAGCAGCCTCTGCACCCACAGCAGCAGGGGCTCATACTGCGATAGCCAACCCTGAAGACGCTCCCGCAGGCGGACGAGCTCCGGGTTTACCTCCCCGCAGACCTGCTCCGATGTCCCGGCGGGGAACAGAGACTCCAGGCCGACCGAAGAGGAGGTAACTGAGGGGCGTCTTCTGGCCTCCTCTCCGCTCGCCATGTTTCCCCCACTTTGTTATGTTGTTTTGGCTATCACGGGGTATATGGAAAGATCAGCGTCAAGCGTGACGGACTTAAAAAAAAATAAAGCTTCCGCTGGAGACTTTCAAAATAAAACGGATCGCCTTCCAGCAACAAGTGCGCGAAAATTACCACCAGAGAAGTTTTATTTGTTGATTAAAAACACACGTTATGAAAAATGAGATTAACCATGAATCTAACGTAAAATCTATATTTTTTCACAGATAGCTTCATATTTAGTATGATGATTAATAATTCATTAAAAACATGATGAGAGATTTTAAGCTTATTTCACGTTGAAGGCAATATCGATTTCCGGCCTTGTCCTTCCTCATTTCTGGTAACTTGTCGGACCAGTGACACAGATGGGCGGACGGATCACAAGGCCCGTCACGGGCGAGAAAAAAAGTAGTCACGTGTTTCCTTGTTTACTGAAGGGGGAATGGGGTTGAGGCACTGAGCCCAAGGGTGCCACCGTGTGGTTGGGGACACTACTACAGAGGTAAACCACATCATGCACCATTATACCATCATACACTATTTACTAATTATTATGTATACTATGATTGGACCATTGCTTATATGTTTTATTTGTACTCTTATTTTGTAAACCCTTCTATATAAGCACACTTAAGTCATAATCCACATAATCCAGCTCCAGTGAACACATCAGAAAGCTTCGATACAAACGTTTAATACAGAAATATACAGTATATTGGTCAATTTGATCAAATGCGGCCAATGTGGACATTTTCACTTGAACACAGCGCACAGATTGTTGAAGACATCTCCATGTAAACAGCAGCATCTCGCGGTCTGTCATTTCAGGTCACAGGTTGATCTCTGGAAGACAAGTACACAAGTATCCTCAAAACATATTGATGATCCTCGCCTGCCAAGCATCAGTCAAGCAGCCCGGGGGTGCGTGAGTGAGAGCGCATGCATGTTTGGTCATCTGCAACATAACAGTGAAGCCAATGAGAAAGCAGAAACACATTTAAAGGATGGCAGGTGGGGTCATGAGGGCTGGGTGCCGGTTACCAAACAACAGCGTGGGGGTGAGGTTGCTGTTGGTGGGATGGGGAGGGAAAAAGGCTCCAGAGCCTACCTGGCTGGGTCACCCGGCCAGGACTCATGTCTACACAGGTGGTAAAGGAGGGAAGGGGGCCATCTGTCCCCTGGTGCTAGGACAAAAGGGCGTCAATACCTGCAGGGGTTAAGACCATGGCCTGCAGCAGGTCCGACAGAGAGATGATGCCCTTCACCACGTCAGTCCTGTCCACCAGGACCAGCCGATGGACCTGGGGTGGGCAGCAAAGTGACATGGAAATAATGGAAATAACGCCATGCATCGCTCTGATCTTATGATTTGATTGCCGAAGATGCAAATATGTACCTCAGCTCCGACTATACGGTCTATGATGGTTTCCAAGGTTTCATAGGGGTAGCACTTGATTACTCCCTCAACCAAACACACGCGCCTGCGAACAGCCTCCTCCATAGTCATGTCCAGATTGTTGTAAATCTTCTGGGCTGCTAGATTCTGCAATATAGCGAACGCACCATGTGTGAGGAGGTGTCAGCAAACAACACTATGATATACAACCATAATGTGCCATAATGAACAAATGGAAAAACACTGTGTAAGACATTAGATTTCTTGAGCGAGCCCATGTGTGTCTACAGTACTTACAATCACATCAAATCTTGAGTAGAGTGACACCACTTTGCCTGAGGAGAGAAATTGTTGGATGCTGTCACATCAGTTGAGTTGGACCTCTCATGATAGGGTGCCTTAAACTCTGAGAGTAATCTTATACCTTGTTCGTCCACCACAGGTAGCGCAGACACCCGCCTTTCCACAAAAATGGAGAGGGCGTCGTAAAGCGTCGCTGTTTGCTGCACGGTGGCGATGTTCCTGAACGTTCCGATCCTAAGCTCCTGGATCGGCCTTCCAATGAACGCAGGCTTGGGAACTTTTTTGCCCTGAAAACATCCAAACGCCAAAGCAGAAGAGTTAATGACGAGCAGAAACATCAGGTTAGATTAAGGCCTTAAAAGCTCGCTCACAAATATGTGGAGGAACTTGAGGATTCTTTTGTGGGTCAGAATGTGTAAGACGTTCCCAGACTCTGGATCGATCACTGGCAGCCTGTGGATCTTATATTTAAGTAAGTAATAGATGGCATCAAAGAGGCTGAGGGGAAAGAACAGAAGAGAAAACTGAGGAATTTACTGATAGCGACCAGAATATAAATTCAACAGTATCACATGTGAGGGTGTTGTGTGCCCTCACCTGGCCTCTGGGGAAATACTAATGAGGAAGTGATTGGAACACTGTAAGTAGACATCTAGATGAAGGAAGAGAGAGAGAGCTCTAATGGACATTCACAGAGATGTGTACGCAGACATAAAATAGATCCGTGTTGGTTATTTACTTTGAAATGAGTCACCTCTCCATGTCTGAATCTTGTGGCTCTCAAGCTCATACATTTGAACCTTTAGATGGAAATATAAGGCAGGAGTTAATCTGTAATCTATGGTTAAACTAACTCCCCACAAATGAGCTAATCTGTGTTCATACTCACCAAAGGGGACTTGTAATAGCAATGGAGGATGTTGATGAAATCTGTGATGGTCAGCATGCCTATGAGAGAAACACTCCCATTATTATAATTCACATTCACCAACACTTCACTATAGCTATGAATGGATCTCTCCTCTTACCCACAAATCTCTGCAGCTTGCTGTCCCATAAAGGCGCAGCCCTCAAGCCATTTGCCACCAGTGCAAAAAAGGCCTTTTTCACCTTCGGGAGTCATAAATTCAGGATTTAGAGGCAAAAAAATATTGATAATTCTTTGTATTTCAGCACTGAAAAGCCTTACTTGCAGTGTGGTATCAAATATGACCAGTTTACAGCTGGTTGGAATGGCATCGTAGCAGCGGTGGCTTTTCATGAAATTCATGTAGACCGTGGCGTCAGCCTCTGTGAGGAGTCACACATTACACCACACATTATAACAGCCGATCACACGGCTTGACCAGAGACCTGGCAGAGACACGGGTTTGGCATGAGAGTCGTGCGTGTGCATGGTCACAAATAAGCATTTAACGGCAGAGCTGGGCAAACAACCCTCCATGTGTGTGCACACGTGAGCCGATTATCTTACCTTCTTTCTGCATTTCCTGCTTCTTTTTTGGGAATAACACCTAAAACACAGCAAGCAGAACACATTCTCCGCATGACATTGTCAGAATAGTTTGACATCCACCAGGCTACTTGTTTCCTTACCTCCAATGATAGTTAAAACTCCACAAACATGACTTGTATACATTCCAAAGTAATATTTTACCTGTGTGGGAGGCTCCATAATTCTGTTGTGTCCATGAAAAAGCTGTTTTAAAGCAACAAACTCAAACTGGCGACTCAACTCAGTTTGTTACCCATTCCTACAAAGCAGTTGGATCTATATTAGGAGCGCTGAAGTGGTATGTGTGAGGCCGGACGGGTGGAGGGGTAAGAGAAGCTGGCACAGGCTCAGGGGGAGGGACACTAGCAGACATCTACTCCCAGTCTGTGTAAAACACACTCAACATCACCTCGCCTTCATCCTTCATGGCTGTTGCTTGAAGGAATTCATGAGCTTTTCCAGATGTCTGTTCCAACACTGGCACACGAGGGGGAGCTTCAAGGTTTGACTTGACATGATTTATCAAGAGCCAAATGGAAAGTACAATAACACCTGCTATGTCAGAGCTACGCAGAGTAAATGTCAAGGCCACACAGTGAAGGTCTTTGCAAGAGAGAAGGAAACTGAAGGCTGATAAGTGTGCTTCAGTTGATCCTTCCAGGCGTCACACTAGTGTTGATAAAGATGATAGTCGACATGTCACAAAGAAATGCATTCTTTATTAGTTCTTGGTTTTTCTACAGATTTGTACAATATTTGCATTTTACATCATGTACAAAATTAAAGGACTCTGTGCTTCAAAGTGTATCAAATTCAGATGCTCAGAGCGATTTGTCAAAGGTTCGATAACAAAGTACACATCCAGGGGACAATGTTTTCCTCTGGTGTTTAAATGATACTTGACTGTGCGGCGATAATCGGAGCGATGTGTCCTGTTGCAGGGAAAAAGGAGCCAGATGTGCAAATTCCAGACCATGCCAACAAAAGCACTGCTGTTAGCCTTTAGCATGTTATCTTCAAAATATTCACTTCAAAAACACCAATCAGAAATCGCCCTTTTTATGCAGACCTTCTTCCCCATGGAGAACCGTAAACTGGGATTAATCTCTTAAAATTGGCTCGACATTGCCCTGTTACAGAAAAGTGGCTTTAAACCTATGTGACTTTATGCTGCCACATGAAGTCCGGTAATAAAATCGTCCAAAAACTTCCTCCAGCCTCGCCTGAAGCAGCACTTTAGCAGCTACACTGAGGTATGGAGATGGAGTCTGCGTTCAAGCTGTTCAGGTTCTTCGATGCCTTCTACTGAATAAACAGGGGGAAGTTTACAAGGCCAGGAGACGAGTTGTTTTATGAACAGCAACAAAAACTTTGCTGAAAAAGATGGTGTACAAAATCAGTGCTTGCTGCATATGTATGATGTAAACCTCTTTATGCATAAATGAAAAGTATATGGTGACACCAAGCAAATGTGGATGAGTCCAAATTTAGTCGACAAAGTAAACTGGTTTAGTCCCTTCTTCTCAAAGCCCCATCATTAAAAACAAAAACTTACTATGAAACTCAACTTCCAGATGTGCTGAAACCTCCACACGCTTTCATCAACCTACCAAGCAGCTTTAATATGACAGCTGTGCTATAAGAACTAAAAACACATTCACCACGAGGGCCCTGCATCTCCACCTGACAGGCCAGAACTTCCAAACAATGATACATGTGAATAGCAAAACAGTTTGGTTGCAGCCAAGAAAAAAAACAAAAACATAGCAAATTACCTTTAAATAACTTGTGGTTTTCTGTGAAGTAAGAACAAGTTGCAGAGCATTAACTGAACACTATGGCATTTTACTTATGGCAAATGTTCTGCAGCTATGAGTGAATTTCGACCCTGTGCAGCGTTATCAAACTCATCATGTCTAAGTGCTTTACTCTCACCTCTGCACCTGTATTCTAGATCTGGGAAGTAAACAGAGACATGACGTGAAGTATTTAATGAATCATGAAAAAAATGCTGGTTTAACTTCCAGAGTGAGGGACTACAGGCTGACAGCGGTGGAGTTTGTCTCTAACCGGGCATGAGCAGAGCTTGGGCGTTGTCGACAGGTAACATAGACTTTGGATGGCAGGGTCCCAGCTGTACAGGGGGGAACACCCCCAGGCGAGAGTTCAGACTTGGTTCCACCCCTCTGAGGAGGCTGGAGGGCAGCCGTGGTGCGTGATGCTTATGGTTATCAAGGGGCCCATGACTGAAGAGTGTTGAGGTGTTCCTTAGCCCGCACTGAAGAGGAGGGAAGGTCGCAAGACAGCCGGGACAGAAGAAGGAGGCAGGAGACCAGGTCTGGGGGGCTTCCATCTCAGAATCTGTTTCAGGATGTATGTGACCCATTGAGGCGAGGAGGGAGCCCCAGAGACACAAGATTGATGTCTGCGAGGAAGCCGACGGGGGACTTTGTGTTTGCTGCTGGTCGATTCCAAGTGCGCCGGTCTGATGGTTCAGACTCTCGTTGGCCAGAACACAACAGGGGAAGTGCTGGGCTGCAGATGGAGCTTCAGTATTTAGGTTGGAGGTCTGAGGGTGGGCTGGGCTAATCTCAGCTGGAGGTGAAAGTGGGGACTGGCCGCTTCTGGTGAGACTGAGCTGGTGAAGCACAGCGCTGGTGGCAATGAGGCCAGCCACACTGGTCAGATAGACGAGGCCAAGCATACAGGATACCTGGAAAAAATGTTACAATGTTTCTGTGGTCTTAAATGATAGATGGAGACTGAATACACCTCAACCGCACCATCCAGCTCAAAACCACCCTCTCACCTTGGTAAAGTGCTGATAGATGGATGTGAGGGCTTGACTCCATGCTGATTGCTCCAGTAGCACACAGAGGTCAGTGTAGGTGAACCAGCCACGCTTCATCCCCTGCCGCTCAGCGATGCTGGGGATACAGAGCCCAGAGTCAGAAATACTCTTTTCAAACAAACTGGTTATGCAACTATAGTGCTGATGAAAAAAAACAACACTTTTCACCCTGCTTTTCATGTTTTTCTGTGTCATAGTGAATGTAAGTAGGCTTGTTTGACTCTTGAAAAGACTTAAGATTCAATCTAAGATGTGTTTTTAGGGATTATTAGTCATTACAGATCACCAACCTGGTTTCCAGTTGACTTAGTATATCAAATAAGTCATTTGGCTCCGTGAAGAGACCCCACTCCTAGAATACATGACACAATGGTTGGGATATTGAACTTGCACCAGACATACATGTGAGCACACATCTCATGCGAAATCATGCACACTTACAATGGCATTCAAGAAGTTCATCTCCAGGTTATTGACAGTTTTGACGTCCAGCTTCCCAGCTGCTCCCCACTCATCATTGAAAACTTCTTCTTCCTCTCCTTCATCATACAGGTACTTGCTGGCAACCATCTGATTCAAAGTGAAAGACGTGTGTTTATGAATGCAATTTCATTATGCTCACTTTGTTACCTGCAGGAAACAGAAGTATACAGCCCAACAGCTCAGGAACACAAGTATCAAACTAGTGTCTGAGCAGTCAACATGTGAGGAATAACACTGTGACACATTTAGAATGACCTTTGAATGCTGCACACATACCATGGAGATCAGGAAGAGGTCAGAGGAGGAGATCTTTTGTAGGTATTCAGGGTTTCTATGTCGGAGCCTTTCTATGTAGACTAGAGCTAGCATCATGGCACACGGAGAGATGCAAGCCTCCCTGCAGCAAACATAGATGAGTGTTAAACGTATGACAGACAGCGGTTTAGTTCCTTTAAGAATGTGTAACGTGTGAATACATGTGTAACAAACCTGGAAACATGAGCAGCATACTTCTTCTGGAGTTTGCGTATTGGGCTTGGGGCAGACTTCTGGAAGATCTCAACAGCAATATCTGGAAGAGCAGACACAAGACAAAAGTGAGCTCATGTGAAAGCATCTAGTTATTAAGGTTTAAAACTTAATTTTGAGCAATTAACATGCAAGTTAATAGTGACTCTTATGACAGAGCCCTGCAGAGGATCTTTGCTTTTGTACTATTTAACTCTGTTATAAAACTCACCTGTAACAGGGCAGGAGAGGGCATCAAGAGAAACGTCTTTGTCCAGGCCATAATACAGTCGTTTTCTCACTCGTTCAGTCAGCCTCTGGTGTGCAGGTAGAAACTGCAGAAACAACAACATTAGCCGTCAATGCTAACTGTAGTTTTGAGGAAGTGGATTAACTTGTTTTGCTTGGTTGACAAGCAACAACCTGCAAGTATTATGCTAAGCACTAATTTTAATAAGCTTTATAAACGTTTCTATTGACATAACGTGAGTTTGTCGTTGATTGACTGATTAAGCCAACATTACAGCAACTGTTACCAATTTACCATAACATTAACATTAGCTAAGCTAGCGCCAGGCCCGGATATGGTTAGTTGAGTGTCAAGTAAGAGTAGCGTTAGCTAACCTAGCTAGGTAAAACTAGCGGTAATTGCAACTTAAAAATTTAAAGGACAAACTGTGAAGGCTGAGTTGGGAACATTAATTCAGATAACTTCAGCAGGTTAAGTGGTCACTAGGTAATGTCCTTTGTCAGCAGGTTCCCACCGTTAACTTAACCAGCTGACGTGAACGTCAGCTAAGGCTAACGAACTTAGCTAACGCGCCGAGCGTTGTTGACCTAGAGTGGCATTAACTCAACAACATACCGTGAACTCCTGAAAGTCCGAAAACTGAAATGTTCTTTCGTTAAATAAAGCATCGAAATCCATATCTGCTATAGATTAAACATTAGTTTGCCTAAAGTTGAAAAAAGACGAGCGCCTGGCCTGGACTCTGTCTGCCGAGTGGTGCTCAGCTAGCTCGGCTAGCAACACGCCCAGACCGGGGACGACCTGTGACGACAGAGACGCCTCCTGTCTCACAGACAGACAGACGGACGGACGGACTGACGGACAGGGGCCGCGCTGTGGAGCCGTTACATAACTGATGTAAAGTCCCTACTATAACCTTTGTTTATAACAGCATTATTGTTATTTATGGTATAATAATTATTGTATAATGCATAATGGATAATTAACAGACTGTTAATCATGACATGATTTATTTTCCCATTTAAAGCTATGAAATGTAATACTTATAATAACTATAATCAGTACCTTTCTTGAGGTAGATATTAGACATTAGGAATTGTGTACATGACTGATATATACTCTTTACATTACATGAGAATATTACTGGTGGTTATTTCGAGCTATTGATTCTGATGATACATGCATGGCAGATATTTTGACTTGCTAATGCAGAGAATCACACAATAAGTCAAAAAGGTTTATTGTCTTTAACAGGCAGACAGGGATTGTACAATGTTGTATATAAATCAGCCTCTCTAAAACATAAAAAAAAAACACATTAGGTTTTCATGTGTTCATTAATCTGAATAATACACAATAATCAAGCGACACAACCTGCTTAACCTTAGTGATAAAACGTATACAGAGGCTTACACATTTTTAAAAAGTGTCACTTTAAATAGCAGCAGAAATGATAGCAGAGCTCAGAAATAGACTACAACAAAAAAAAAATTCTTGACAGCTTTGTATACCAATTCATCCATATGATATTATCCAGTGGGCAACAAAATCATTAACCCCTCAATTTCATCCCCTGATTTCTTGCAACTCTCCCTTTGGTGTCTTTAAATAACTTGTGCCAGGTCACAGATTATCTAAAGGTTCCACTGGGGAAACAAAATGCAGACAAACAACATTCAAAAAGACAAATTTAAACTCTCAGGGATGAATACATGAGACAACCTGCACTGTAACTATGCATTCCTATTGTGTGAAATTAAAAGAGTGCCTGCATCTGTTTTTTTTATGATGTGGTAACAATTTAACCTTATTGCATGTGTCCCTTCATAAAAACCTAGGGGGTATAAAAACAAATATCTTTTGACACATTTGCACACTACTAGAGTGTTGATGCCTCCTCAGTTTTGTCAGCACCCTCCCTTTTCTCCATGGCTTGCCGTCGCACATTCAGTTTGAAAATTAAAATAAATAACATGTTCGCCGAGTGTTCTTTCATGTTAAAATCCATTGCATTGACGTAGAAATCTCTTTGAAAACTGAGACGAAACAAAAAAAATAATACATTCATTGGCCTGATGAGGTTGACGGTGGCTGCAGTTTCTCGGACTTGCGATCTTTGTCTTCCGTCTCCAACGAGGAATCTGAGTCCTGCCCCTGCTGCTGCTTCAACCACATGTCAGCATACAAGCCTCCTTTGAGCAGCAGTTCCTCGTGCCTTGGGTGGAGAGAAAGTGAGTCACTTGGAGTGCAATGAAAGAAGGCATGTACTGAGTGGTCATCAGTACGACATTAAGAGCACACTTACCGCCCTCGCTCAGCAATCTGGCCATCACGGATGACCAGGATCTGGTCTGCTCCGATTATGGTAGACAACCTTTTATATGACAAAAAGAGATTCACACCGCTCATCAGATAAACACATCACTTTCCTGAAACAAAGGGAAAACTATGACCTGCATCTCTTACCTGTGAGCCACAACAACTGTTGTGCGATTGGTGCAGATTTTGGCCAGTGAGGCCTGGATGTTGCGCTCTGTCTGCGTGTCCAGTGCAGACGTGGCCTGCAGAGAGTTGTTTGTTAAAACTGGAAATAACGCTAATAAGTTTGGCCATCCAAAGTAAAATGATTTGGTATGGAAGCTCATTAGGTTAAGGAAAAGCTAAGCAGCAAATGATTCATAAAGCAATATGCAAATAGAGCGAAAATGTGGTTTACCAAGGCTTCAGCTGTATCATTCGACTTCTCCTTTGTGTAATCTTACCTCATCCAGCAGGATGATCTGTGGTGCTTTGAGGATAGTCCTGGCGATAGCGACCCTTTGCTTCTCTCCTCCACTCAGCTTCAGACCTCTTTCACCCACCTGCGTATCATAACCTGTCAGAGAAGAATCAGAGAAGGGATAGGTGGTAAAAACTCTCCCAAAGAAAAAACAAGAGAGACCTCAGGGGGAGTAGCAGATTACTGTGGACATCCACCATAAGCTGTATATACACTTGATGCATTTGTTGAATGACAGAACAAAAAAACTCTCTGACCTCAGAACAGCGCAGGAGGGTTAATCTATAAATTACCTTCAGGGAAGGTCATGATTTTATCATGGATGTCAGCAGCTATGGCAGCCTCCTCCACCTCCTGATCGCTGGCAGTGATGCGGCCGTAGCGGACGTTGTCCCGGATGGTGTCGTTGAAAAGCACGGTGTCCTGGGGAACGACGCCAATATGGGCTCGCAGAGATGTCTGCTTCACCTGAGCAAAGACGATGAAGACGTAGTAATTAGTGGCCCGGAGTGCATAAACAGACACAGTTACGTGCAGCCGTATTACAGTCATTGTGACTTGTGCTTTCATTGCTCTTGGTAATCCCAAGAGCACCATAACACGGGGCTCATAAATGCTTATAGCAGTTAGATGACTCTGTTTGAGATGATGTACGGTGCCTTCAAATGCAAATGACCCTTGCTGCTAAACTCTACATCACACTATGCTCATATTGTAAAGCATACAAATGTTATTTAATAGAATTCATGTATCACACAGGCATTTCTGTGGACTCTGCTATCATTTCTATGGCCATAGTTCATGTTGTTGAACCTTCCATTGAGTTGAATTACAAGCATCATAAACGTCATAAAGGTAGTATATACTGCAAGCTAATCTACTGTATCATAATCAGGTTGTTTTGATGACCTCCAGCTTAAACACACTGTGACAATAAATATGCCGTTGCTGTGCTTTTATTGCTGTATGTTCAATTGTACTTGAATGATGTCGTATTCCCCTGCGTGTGTTCTTTACTTTTGATATATCCTGCCCATCGATGCGTATACAGCCTCCGTGAACATCATAGAAACGAAAGAGGAGTCGAACGATGGTGCTCTTCCCAGAACCGGATGGCCCCACCTGGAGAGATAAAAAGAAAATTACAAGTGCATGTCCTCACAGAACACAGGCAGTAAAACTGTATGAACGAGCAGAGGGGGAAATCTATTTCGAATTGAAGTTGTTCCTTAGACTTACCAGTGCAACTGTCTGTCCTGGAAGAACCGTGAAGGAAACATCCCTGAGAATCTCCTTGCTGTAAAACAGTAATGAAATCTAGGGAATAAAACTTCTTTATCTAGTTTTTGCAGTTTTTTTTTAACCGGGATATAAAATCAAATGTAAACCAACCCGTTTGTGTAGCTGAAGTAAACGTTCTCGAACTCCACTTTGCCCAGTTTGAAGAGAAAGTTCCCTGCGTTCACTTCATCTTTCACCTGCACAAGAACGCAAACAATGAAAATATACAGAAGTGGATCATAATACGGCGTTTTAATTGAAAACTCAGACCAAATATTGGCCCATTTTAAAAGGTACCTCTTCCTCTTCTTCAAAAAGCTTGAACATGCTTTCCATGTCGATGAAGGAACTCTGGATCATTCTACAGCAAAAAATAATTATTCTATTTAACATTCACTCTCAGTTTTCTTATTAAACCACAAGTAAGAACCTTTAAGGCGGATGAGTCATTACTATGCAACAGTCGACCACAATGCATTTTAAGCCTCTTCTTACCTGTAGTAGGTTCCAAACCAGTTGAGGGGGGTGTACAGTTGGATGATGTAGGTACCAAAGAGAACAAAATCTCCAACCTAGGAAAAGAGGGTTTCTCTCACAGTTAGTGGAGTAATTCAAACTAGCACTGATGTTCTTCACATTGTGATCAGCAAAACATACAATGCATTTTAAATCATTTCCAGACATGATGTAGAGAATATTATAGTAAAGAACGTCATGAAACGTCACTTTGGGAGTTTTCGGAGAGGCACGTCAAAGTGATCAGTACCTGAAATCTTCCTTCGGTCACAAAGTAGGCACAGAGCAGGGAGCCGGCCAGCAGGCCTCCTCCAATGGTGATGTTCTGTGTTTGGTTGAGGAAGGCCAAGGACGCCTGGGTCTTCCACTCCGACACCTTAAAACAAGAGGAGAACTATTAGACATACGCCTGAATGTCCTGGTTACATATTTCATTAATGGATACATTATACTAATCATACTAATGAGAGCCCAAACCCTACCAAAATAACCTTCTGGATTTAAAAAACAACGCACATGAAATCTTCTAGGGTGACTGTGGAAGGATTCATGTGGGTGTTCTTGCTGGAAACAACTGTGTCATGGTCCTACTTTTCTTGCTGTGCTTGTTTCAAAACTAAACCTGCCATAAATAATCCGATTTCCTGGAGGGTTCGGCCATCTGCTGTGGGGCAAAGTTGCTGATTTGCATCCAGCAGTATTGCGTTTGGCTCGGCTCTTTCAGCAATCACAGAGGCAGTGATGACGAGACAGGCCTGAGTTTTCCTCCAGGTTCGTTTTGTCTTGTGTCACAGTGAGTTTTTTTTCTAATAGCAGGCAAATGAAAGAGTTGGACAATCTTACATGATTATAAGTGATGTCTCAATACCTCTGACTTACCTGATATTTTAAGATGGCATCCTCGAAGCGGCCCACCTCATAGTTCTCTGCGTTGTAGTATTTTACCTATTGAACAGACAGAAAACTGAAAACTGAACTTCAGAAAACTGAAATACCTGAAACTTCTTTGTGAACCAAACGGCAGATGGACCACAAAATATTTGATGTACCGTCTCAAAGTTTAACAAGGAGTCCACGGCCTTGGACTTGGCATTGTTGTCCTGCTGATTCATGTCTCGTCTGTACTTGGTCCTCCACTCGGTGATGATGATGGTCAGAGCTGGCGGAAATAAGAAATAAGAGCAGGCAAATATGAATGCTTTATCTGGGGATATGTTCAATGAAACACCCTTTGTTTAATATTAGGGATTTAAGTTAATGGAGTTCTGGATAGCTGTGGCTCAGCTTGTGCTACTTACTGAGGTACAGGGCCATGCAGACGAAGACAATGAGGCCAAACCAGGCGTTGAAATAAGTGATGAAGTAGATGATAGAAATGACGATATCAGCGATGGTTGGGAAGATGCTGAACACTATGTAGCTGTTGGGAAAACAGAGGGAGAGTTGAGTGTCTTGAACAGGAGAATACAATTTCAGGAACAACATGGACCCAGAGAAGATGTGTTATGTTATGTTAGGAATCACTCCAACATTTATAATCCCCCCCGCTGCCATCTCACCTGAGCAGGCTGTTAATGGAAGAGGTGCCGCGGTCGATGCTTCTCAGCACTTCGCCTGTTTTGCGGCCCAGGTGCCAGCGCAGGGAGAGGGAGTGCAAGTGGGAAAACAGACGCACTTGAACCACGCGGTTGGTGTACTGCTGCACCCGGATCCAAAGGAAAGAGCGCAAGTTGCTGACAAACCCAGAGGCACCTGGGAAGAGCAGACGATGGAGAATGAGCTGGACGAGCTTTATCACTACTGTCATGTGAAATGTGATATGAGAGGAGAGCCTTTCTCAGTCTACGTTAGGTATCCAGAACATGAATGAGCTGGTCCTACCTGCACCGCCGCCCTGCATGAACTTGAGCAGGACGTAAATACACACTGTAGTGGCCAGAGTGGGCCAGCTGCTGCCATCAGTCAGCTCATTCACTGAGAGAGGGACAAACACATAAAGGTGAATAAGAAGAAAAACGGTCAGGCTTGAAGATACGATAGATAAACAAGAAGATAAATGAGGCGTGTAAAATTAGGAATCAGGGTACATGTTTCTATGTGGCTCTTCAACCTGTGGCACAGACTGAATGAATAAAACCACCATTAGATTGTGGCTCAGGCTTGTTGCAGGAACAAGCGATTCAACTTGAGAAGCAGCTACATTTGAGTCTACAAGGGTTAAGTAAGAAGATACTTCGCCCACCAATATTCTTGTAGTAGATGGGCACAAAGACGTTAATTGCTCTCTCGATTCCCAGCAGCGACAAACAGAAGAGGACCAGTAGCTGGAGGAAGACGTTGCCCCGGGGCCACATGTAGGGAATGAGCAGGCGGACTTTCTTCCTGAAGCCCTGCCAGGTAGACTGGTTCTCTTCTGTTCTGCCCAGGAGGCTCTGAGATGGAGAAACACATTAAATACATATCCCACAGTGGAGCAGAGTGCAGGTCTCAGATGATACACCAGGAGTTAAACCAGTGGGAAAACAGCTACTTGTGCTATTTGTGCATCACTACCTGTCCGCTGTTCTCTACGTCTCGCTCATCTTCGTTTATCAGTAGCATGTATGGTCTCCGTGGTAACCCCGGAGCCTTGAGACCAATGAAGAAGAGCATCCCGGTGCCGATGTAGCGCATCAGCCACAGGGCAAACTGCACCTGAGGGGTCCATAGACGGTTCAAAGCAGATTAATACGGATACCACATTGCAGTTAAACAGCATGTGATAGTGGAGAAGTGAAAGACAGCTGTGTATGAGAAAATGGCTAAACTGATGACTGCATCAGATGTGTTATTTATTATACAATGACCAAGGATTCCTTTTAAAATGAGGGATCACATTGAGTAAAACACAGAATAAACAGTTTGAGGATTACTCATATTACAGTATAGATAAGTATAAGTACAGATAAAGTCATGCTTGCAATTACACAAGCACAAAGTTGAAACTGACTCAGCGTGGGAGGGGCAAAGAATTTGTCCCATGATTTGATTGGTTAACTGTAGATTTCAAGATATGAAAGTCAGACGGGGGAATGACTCAGCAAAAACACGCTCTGTTTCGTCCTCACTAACACTGGCGTCGTGTTTTTCTTTGCACACCACCACTCCCTTTGCCCTACCCCCCCCCGGGTGGTCAGTTTAAGCTTGAAACAAGCCAGGCAGCATAGCGTTGAGCAGGGTGACTCAAACGACACACCTGTCTTTATCAAATAACTAACCTTTGGCTCATTGGACTGTTAAACCACATATCATCTACATTATAGAAATTATAGTGGATGTGCTTTCATTGCATGTTTGGATCAAGATTAGAGGAATAAAACAACTGAACTTAAAGCTGAATAAACAGGAATGGAGATAACGGCACGGCACAAGCTGCACGCTGATACAGAGGACAACAGTGGAGCTATGCATGTGATTGCAGTATGCAGAGGGTAAAATGCCTCTTAGATGATGTTTGATATCACCTCACCTGTTGTTTACTGTTCTCCAGGCCCCACCACCAGTGAGGACTGTACCAGGAAACGAAGGCCAAATTCTCAGCTGAGAAGGCCACAGCCCAGAACAGCAGCAGGGCCGTGCTGTGGCCCCTCGTCCGGTCCATCACCAGGACCCTCCGCCTCTCCAACCTGAGCAGGGCTACAGCCCAGGCCCAGCCCAGCGCAGAGAACCATCCGTACAACACCACGTACCCTGGGAGCTCTCCTCCGCTGGCGGCCCGCCACACCATCCCACCCAGAAACTGGATCAGGAGAAGGAGGGAGATGGCCTGCTGGAGACCGTAGAGGCGGGAGCGTGGGATAAACTTGGGCTCCATTGCTGTGCCATACCTCTGGTAGCATATGCAGTGGATGGTGCCGAGGAAGAAGGCGATGGTGAGCAGGACTGTGGGGACCAGCGTGAAGTAGAAGCATGGAGAGATACCTTCATCCACCCAGGTGTGGGAGATGGAGGAATTGGCTTCGCAGTAGCTCTGCATAAACACCATGGCTGCAGCTACAGAAATGATTTAATTAGGGATGCAGTACAAAGATTAAATGCAACACCTTAGAATAAAACGATACCAAACTGAAATAGAGTCTGGCCAAAGCAACTTGGCTGGCTGCTTGGCTCTGCTAATAATAGGCTGTGAACTTCAGTGACATCTATTATTGCTGACTCATGGTTCACTATTGCACCTGCTGCTTAAAAACGACCCCCAAAGACAGTAAAACATGACTGGGATGAGGTGGGGTGGACAGAGCGGTTTACAGAAGCACATTATGTGGGCAGTGTAGTTATACTCCCTCCACCATCATCCACACTAAGAAGACAACACAGAAAAGGAAATTCCACAGTTTTACCATGAATTTCAAGACTTTATACACACAGTAGCACACTGTTATTACCATTATTGTTAACATTACCTTATTAGCCAGGAGGATGAAGTCAACTTCGCAGGTACCTGAACGCAGCACTCCACTTGTAAGTGTCAGTAGCAGAAGGTACCTCCAGAGAAGCTAGCAAACTATTAGCTATTAGCTAGCCGAGTCGGCTAAACGCAGCTTTAGCACGAGCAGTTTATAACGTGGCGTAAAGGTGGAGTATAAGATGCATGCTAAGGTGAGGTGCCAGTCATTTCTACCTGTGACTGTGTGTGCTCATGCTGCTGCCGCTGATGTCCTTGTGGTGTGTTTGTGTGTGCGTGTGTGTGTGTGTGTGTTAAACAACATCGATCCGTGACTCGGCAATCGACGCTTCTTACGCAACTGGGTTTGACTACATGGCCTGAATGACGTCAGCGCCCCCTGCAGGATGAACACGGACTTGACTGGTGTGAAATACTGTCTATTAAATACAGAAGTATTAACGTGGGTGGACAATTATATGTAGATACAAGTAAAAAAAATACCACAGAATAACAATAAATAATAAAAATACTCCTTTACAGGTGAAACTTCTGTGTTTAGAATTTTTCTTGAAAGTACATAAGCAGGTTACTCATACAGAACTTTTAATCATGCAAACATATCAGATGAATTTAGTGCAAAAAGTACAGTATTTCCCACTGGAATGAGTGCTAAGCAAGATAAAATGGAAAGTAACTTAAGTAACCTTATTTATAATTAATTACATTCCACAACAGTGAATGAAATGCCCTTAATTAATAGTTCAATGAAAAACACCCAGACAGACTTGATTATGTTGAGATCAGGGCTCTGTGG
Source organism: Pempheris klunzingeri (assembly GCF_042242105.1). Taxonomy (NCBI): domain Eukaryota; kingdom Metazoa; phylum Chordata; class Actinopteri; order Acropomatiformes; family Pempheridae; genus Pempheris; species Pempheris klunzingeri. The sequence goes on from NC_092035.1 coordinate 3,399,415, forward strand.
GGGCCACACCATCACTTCCAGGTCTCCTAGTTCTTCTTTACGCTGAAGATAATTCCTAAAGACACTGGCTGTATGTTTGGGGTCGTTGTCCTGCTGCAGAATAAATTTGGGGCCAATGAGACGCCTCCATGATGGTACTGCCTGACGGCTCAGCACTGAGGAGGACACCATTAATCCTGACCAAATCCCCAACTCCATTTGCAGAAATGCAGCCCCAAACTTGCAAGGAACAAAGCATTGTGCATTGAATGCTGTTATTAAGCCACTATCTTTCAATGGCAATGCCACTTCTTTTGAGTTTAAATGACATATGCATCAAATACTGCACACACAACCTCTACATTTCATACAATTTAGAGCTGTTTTATACGATGGATTGAGAGCTTGCAATGGTGCAAGATGGTCAGTAGATGGTGCTAGATACTAAGGTATAACCAGAGGAAACCACTGTACATGTATGAACAATAGTTAATAAAACCTACATGACCATAGAGGTGAGAATACACTTGTGGAGGTGGAACATAATAACAATGTAATATAATGGCATGGTATTAATTGCCAGCATCATGTCATTGCTATTTTCAGGCTAGTGAATTTATAGCAACAAAACCCAAGTGGGCCTTTTCTACTGAAAAGAGTAATTTTCAAGTCAAAGGAACATAAAGAGAACACAGTGAGCGAGGAAGAGGAGGTTTAAGTGAAGAGCTTTTCCATCAAACTGTAAATTCAGGGTTTAGCACAAAGAAGGGAAGTGAGTCAAAAGCCATCTGTCCTTCCTACGGGGATGAATAAAAGGCTCTTAAGAAAGAGTGTATGTGTGTGTGTACCTGTGTGTGAAAGAGGGGGGAAAGAAATGGGAAGGATATCCTGATGGAGTGCGCATAAGAAACAGGAAAAAGAAGAGAAAGAGCTTGTGATGTCTACACCCACACATGCGCACACACAAGACGCAGGCTGGGATGGAAAAAGGGGTAAATCTTATCATTTAGAGCCTTCACAATGGGCATAAAGAGCCGCTAATCTGCTTCATCTCCCCGGCTCTTTTGTGTGAGTGGAAATGGACCTTCTGTCCATTGGCTGCTTGTCGCCCTGCTCTTTTGTCTCCCAGTGGATGTGATGGCCTGCCCATCACAACCCTCATCTCTCTCCCCTTTTGTGGACGTCTCTACCTCAGCGCACAGACTCAGCTGGAGCCTTATAAGTCCTTTAGGTGTGTCTTTTCATGTATTCAATCCCACCTTTTCTCTCATTCTCATTTATGTGTCTTTGTTCGCTTGAGGCTGCCTGACACATATGGATGGTAACAGCCGGGGATAAGACGGATGTGTATGCCAATCTAATCCCTTGATTTAGTGAGAAAAGGATATTGGTGGTGTTAGAAATGCTATGTCCAATCTCATTAGCACTAAGGGCGATCAATAAAGCTTTCGGTTCTGCTGAATGTACTATTCACTGAAAGACCGGGCTTTGTGAATTCAGTTCTTACCACCAACTCACTGGCAGATGACCTTTGCTACCTTTAATACTCACAAATCACCCATGATCTATTGTGTGGTAGACAGGCTGTTCATATAGAGGATCTGGGCTGGGAAGCGTCTACCTTTGCTGTAGTGCTGAATCTCCACCAGCTTTCATTTGCCATCTGAAAAGAGACTAATAAGGCACACATTAATCATATTTTTCAGCAAGAGTAAATAAATGTAGCTCTTTCTGATAATTAGATATTTGGAAGTATGGTGCTACATTGCATTCGGGCATATGTTGAGCGATTTCGACATGCGTGTTCGTGCCACAGCTTCACCTTCACTGCTACTGTACGTCTATTTTTGAAGAGACGAGCTCATCTTGCCAGGAGCAACCCACAGTTAAAATCACACACAGAATTTCCTGGAAAAAACAGGAGCCAAGTTCTCGGTTTAGACATCTGGTCTAGACTCTTCCTTTGGCCCTCACGCTGATGGCTGTCTGCGAGGGAAAAAGGAAATCTCCATTCATGGAGTTTTCAACCTGTTTCATCATTGTGGTTGAGTGAATGGACCACCTACAGTTTTAATGCTGAGTGAGGGCATGATCAACTAACAGATTTTCTGTGCAGGGATAATAAAGGATGAGTTTCTCTTGTGTTTTTATACTCTATACATGTAACCCAAAGCCTTTAAGCAGGCTTCTCAGACCTCCGGTTTAAGAGATGAGCTTTTCACTTGGACAGCCTTTCCACTTGGCCCACTGAGCTTGACATTGTACTCCGAGTTTGAGCTTGAACTGTCCGACCCTAGCTACCCAACGAGACTAGTTTAATCATGTTCTCCAACTGTAAAAAGAGCAGTGCAGGGGGATAAGATCTCCTCTCAAACTGCTCTTGACGAGCACAAAGGGTCTCCGTCCATCTCCACCGACTTGCACCCTCACCACAGTCTTCAATATGTAGACAGATAGAGAGGCAGAAGAGAAAGGGGGGGGATCCAGAAGGTGAGCGAGAAGGAGGAAGAGAAAGACAGTGTAGGGGAGATTGTGTGTGTGTGTGTGTGTGTGTGTGTGTGTGTGTGTGCAAGATAACGCAGGTTAAAGAGACCAGATTGACGCCCCAGTGCTGTCACAGTGTGCCCGAATCTGTTACAGATACAGAGGCAGATAGGCTGAGGCAGAGAGGTATTGTTAGAGGAGACACAGAGCCCCAAACTAACCTATCTACACACTGCAGGCACAATGGGCTGGAAAACTAGCAGCGCCTCTCTCTTCCTCTTCTCTCTGTATGCCGCACACATGGAAACACACACACTTTGCACAGCTGAGATATAAATAAGTGGATTTTTGAGCTGCAAACTCCAGTTACTCTTATTTCTCTGTGTGAGAGCGATGATTTACCTGTTTCATCCTGAGTGGGATCTTACTAAATCCTGCTTTGACCTCTGGGGGCAGACACACATCATAACACTGGTGGCTGCAAGTGATATGCAGATAAGCAGAACATTAGTGGAATAAAAATGGGTTACTGTGTGTCTTATGTGCAAAACCTGAAGGCAGACTGCTGCATAAGACTTAGGAGGCAGTTAAGGGTGATTGCTATGCTGCACCAGAGACCATAGTGCTGTATATCTAAAGCGAATTAAGTCTGAGCTTTAAGCAGTGGAAAACAACCAATGTGCTTCTCCTGCACTCTCATGATGTCTGTTTTACCATTCTAATGAGCACAGCGGTGTCTGAAAACTCATGATATAAAACAGTTTTATAATTCTTTAATCCTCTGAATAAAGAGGATTAAAGAATTGTGATCTAATAATAAATAATAATTTCATGAATTTCTGTTTATTAAATCCTAAAGAATGCTCCAAATATTGAAGACAGTTCAGAATAATACACGGTGAAAAATACAGGATAATCTCATCAAAAGGCAAAATCCTTCGTTGAGGCCACCGAAGAAGAAGCACCACGATAAGAATTTCAGCCATTTGATGGAGGCTGTCCAATCTCCACGGCACAGGTTAAACAGTCTTCTGTTGCCCCCTCCTTACAGTCACAGATTTGTGGATGTGGGGGTCGATTCCTCCACCAGCGACGGAGGCTTTGATGAGTGAATCCAGCTCCTCATGCCCTCCAACGGCCTGCTGCAAATGTCGTGAGGTTGATGCATTTAACCTTCAGATACTTTAGTGCAACTTCTGCCAAATCCTCCACCCTGGAGTGAGCTGCAGTGGCTTCGACACGACCATGGCTGCTTCTGGACATCACGGATCTGCATCCTCATGAGAGTGTGAAATAGGTCAATAAAATTGCTTGTTGGGTATGTTCGGTCATAAGACCATGGAGTCGGTGCCACCACAGTGAGGTAATGTATGTAATTATGGAGGTTTTGCATAGAATAATTAATTTCAAGGGATGAAATCACATCATCTTCTAGATGAAAACTTCCAAACTAGTATTAAACACATCTATTTCTTTTTATTTTAAATCTATTTTATATGTACTTATATGTGCAAAAATATTAGTTTAGTAACCTGAATGCTTGAAGGTTATATTACAGCCCTGCTGATAATGCTTAACATGTGTTGTTTCTGCAAAGATGACATCAATGTGTATTTGATTGAAGTATTTGCAGGGCCTTAATTTGTGGCATTAATGCACTGAGTTGTGTTAAATTGCTGGTGATTGTTGTGTTATTATTAAAAACTTGTAAAATTGTACTTGTAATTGTACAAAATCACTGTATTCTAGAACAACAGTCAGCCACTTAAGAAGTGATTCCATTATTGCAGCCAGTTCTCTCAAAGCACAACAACTGACAGACACAACATTGCTACGCTGGTGGACTTCACTCAAAACGTTGGTCACTTCATGAAACCCAGAGGTGTTTCAGGAAAACTGCAGCCTGGTTGCAGACACGGACTGAAAAGAAGTTAACACAGGCTGTCAAACAAATCCACTATGGATCTTTGCCTACAAAGGGCTGAAGGAACAGTAAGTCTCTCTTCTCTCTCTCAGTCTTTTATACTCTAAATTATGTGATACACAAAGGTCTTAATGAGCTAATCGACAAATATGTAACCACGTCTCAGTCAAACAGCCATCACCTGGTACAGCCCCTTCAACCACAAAGAGCCTTTGGTTCACATGTCAGTAAAATGCACTGTGGCGCAGCTGGAAACACCGACAAGTATGTCTTGGATTACACTTCAAATAACTTCAAATACAAGATCTGGGGAGAAAAGTTAGGCGAAGGGGTCTCCAGCCAGACAGGACAACTGCAGGACAGATCTGGAGCCTTATTAAAAGCTGTTACCCTCACCATGTGCTCCAGATCTCATCTTTCCTGATCCTCCCTCATTTGTCCTTCTCTGCTGAGGTCTACGTTAGCTGATGCACTGAGACTCCTTATATAATATAAGTTGCAGTAAAACATTTTTGAATTTCAACACTAATAATGATTCCTTTGAAATCAACTGCTGACCATTTTTGCAGGGAGGCAGCCAGTAAACCACCTCCAGCAAGGGATTACTACCACTGTGTGTTCTTTCTTGCTGAGGAGCAGACCTGAGTGCCTGCCTGCCGCTCAGCCCATTGCTCTATGAGGTGCCGTTGCATCCAAGTCTGTTTCCACCGCAGACAAAGGAGAAATACCCAGATTTGTCAAATGTGGGGTTTCTTTCTCTTGATGATGAAGTGGCCTGTTTGATGTCCCCGCCTCTCATCATAATGGCTTGTGATGTTCCACTGCCTCCAAGCCCTCCTCCTGCTGAGGCTGTGTTGGACATGGGGCACACTGCTGAGAAGTACCCACATTTGAAAAACACAGGCTTTTCTTCTCTGGATGAGGTCATGGGATCAAGACATCCCAACCTGTTCCTTCCACTGCCTCCGAGCCCTCCTCCTGCTGATGCTGTGCTTCACCTCAGAGACACTCATAAAAAGAAGTACCCACACTTTTCTTACACAGAGTTGGCTTCTCCAGATGATGAAGTGGCTCATTTAATGTTCAAGCCTCTTAATCTGTTGTCTGAGAATGTACCTCTGCCTCCAAGCCCTCCACTTCCAGAAGCTGTAATGGACATGAAATACCCAGATTTGAAAAACATACCTCCTCTAGATGACGGCATTGAGCCAAAGCATCCCGAAACGGTTGCCTTGTGATGTTCCACTGCCTTCTCCTGATGATGAACTGTCCCTCAGTCAGCTTGCTGAGATTCTGCTGCCTCCAAGACCCTCCTCCTGCTGAGGCTGTGCTTCACATGGGAGACAGTCATGTGAAGAAATACCCAGATTTGAGAAACATTGGGTTTCCTCCTCTGGATGATGAAGTGGGCTGTTTGATGTCCCAGCCTCTCATTGTAATGGCTTGTGAGGTTCCACTGCCTCCAAGTCCTCCACCTCCTGAAGCTGTTATGGACATGGGGCACTTCTCTGAATGACAGCATTGATCCAAAGCATACTAACCTACTGCCTCATGAAGTTCCACTGCCTCCAAACCCTCCTCCTGCGGAGGCCGTGCTTAACATGGGAGACACTGATAGGAAGCAGCTCCCACACTTACACAGAGTTGATGATGAAGTGGCTCAGTTCCAGTTCCAGCTGATGCAGCGTTGGACATGGGGTACACCGATGAGATGAAGTACCCAGATTTGAAAAACAGAGGGTTTCCTTCTCTCTATGATGACATTGATCTAAAGCACCCCAATCTGTTGCCTCATGACGTTCCACTGCCTCCACGTCCACCACCTGCCCAGGCTGTGTTTCACATGGGGGACACTCATAAGAAAAAGCACCCAGGTTTGAAAAACATAGGGTCTCCTTCTTTGGATGATGAAGTGGCCTGTTTGAGGACCTTTCTCGGCCTCCAATTCATCCGCTGTCACTTTTCCTTGTCTGCGTGAAGTATGAGCATTTAATAATAAAATAATTTAGAGAGGCAATCCTTGTTTAATTTGTTTATTTTGTCTTGTCTTTGGAAATATGTTTGTAAATGATATGTGACAGATTAATTTTAATCTGTCATCTTAATGGAGAAAGGTAATTTAAAATGTACTGGTGGTGTAAAAAAGATTCTCCCGCATTAGCCAAGAAAGAAGATGAAAACAACTGAAATTCCTGCTCAGGATTATACGTTGAAGGCAGGTTGAACTGTGAATGATGAGTTGTAGAAAGTGACAGGAAGCCACACAGCAGATTTAACAGTTGTGTTCGTAAATAAGCCCCAGTCAATCACACAGTAACCAGATAAACATGAATAATCCAATGCACTAGCACACACAGTGCAATGAAGAAAGTTTTTCTATCCAAGGTAATCTTGCCTTTTATTAGGAAATCAGAAATCAGAGCAAAGTAATAATCAGTGAAGATATTTGTCTTATTTTAGACATAAACAAGCTGTAACCATAAAATCATTGCATCCTATATGCAGGAGATATGAGTCAAACAGAGGCTGGCGCCGCAGGAGAATTGTGAATTGTCCTTGGGGTAAATCTATCGAGCCCAGGATTTCAAATTAGTCAGGTTTGCACATTCGCATTTATGTGTGATTTATCCTTGACAACTTTGAATAATGGAGTATCAAGTGAGAAGTATTAAATGAAGTGGAAGAGCTATAGTGTGATCCCCGACCCAAGAAAGATTGGGAGGAGGAGGAGGAGGAGGAGGAGGAGGAGGAGGCACCTTCCTGCATGAGCAGCTCAGCAGCCTTCCACATGGGCTTGCCAGGGACGCTACCATGGAGCAGAGCGTCAATTTTTAAAAGAGCATCTCTTTCCTCTGGACTAGAGGGTGACAGATAATGCTTTTGTGCATTACCGAGAGGGAAAGGCCATCCATCATGGCAACGTGCATGCGTTGGTCTGCATGTGTGTGTACAGTATGCGCACGTGTTGATTGTATGCAGGTAGTGCTGCTCTCCTCAAGGCTTTAGTGTGGTTATGGAAGCAGGGGGGGGGAAGGAGGCCTTGCGGGTAGATGCAAGGCAGGCAGAGCATCTGGAGACAAGGACTCTCACTGGTGTCAAGCGGGGGCGGGTTATTTATTTGGTTGGGGGTCGTGGGAATACTGGGAGCATCTTCGCGCTGACGAAGAACTGATGCTCTCAGACACATTGCATTGCCGGTGGTGGTGTGTGTTCTGTGTCAAAGGCTACCTTTTTAACAGCAGATGTTGTCATGCAACTAGCCTGATTGGTGGAGACACTGGGAAACGTGCACCCTTATGTACAGTACATACTGTGCCTGCTTACACAGTATTATTTCATATATATGAATTATGGGGGCTGTTTTTAAAGGCAACATTTTTTGACAGTGCCACCAGTCAGAGCTCAGCAGGGGACATAGCTGTGCAGCACAAAAGGCTCACATTCTCTCAGAAAATATCAAGTTAAAAAAAAAAATCCGATTTTGGACACAAATGGTTGGAAAACACAGGTGAAAAGCTGCACAGAAGTGAATTTATATGCGCATAATTTGCAAAACCTTTCGTCTTTTCTCTTCTCTGTAAAACTGGGAGGCAATCCACTTAATACAGAGGGGCACAAACACAGAGGCACTTCTCATTCTTGGCAAGGTGCAGAGAGAGAGAGAGAGAAAAGATAGTCCAGTTTAACCTGCTGAACTTGTTTAGCATGCTAGCTCTATATGACTAACATGCAACAGCCATGCTAATGCTGTGCCTGCAGCCGCTCTTGTTTCCATAACAACTAAATGTGAAGGAGACACCAAAAACTGGAGTGGGTGTGAGGACACATGGGGACTACACCTGTGCATGCACACACACAGTACACGTAAAACAAGCACACTAGCACGCACGCCGTATTTTCACCCCCCCCAGACTGCGGCAACACATCCATGCATCCGCTCTTGTTGTTTTCCCTCCCCAGTTCAGAGGAGAGAGGCAGGTGGTGCACGCTCCCCTGGTTCCATCCTCTGAGAGTTCTAACTGATACAAATAATCCCACGATGACGCCAAGTCCAAACAGTTTCACAAATAACGGCGGGATATTGATTTGATATTTGCAGTAGTATTTGTCTGTGGATTTTGCTGCTTGTTTGTTGTTCTTCTCAGTGTATATATGGAAACTGCAGCGCTGCGTCGCTGTGTGTGGCCTCGGTCATGGGAGGAAGGCCTTTTGTGTAGCTTGCTTATTCTACTACGATGTGTTTACCCGACTCCCCGCTTGTGCCCCAGTGGCCTGATGCAGTTGTGTCTCCAAGGGCCCAAACTGTAGCATGAGAGGGACTGATAAGCAAATTTAGCAGGCCCCTTTCCTCCCTTCCCTGTTTAGTTGTATGAAGAGCGATTGTTTCATCGTGCACAGTGTATTTTCTCCTTTTTACTGCCTCCTCTCTCTCTCTTTTCTGAGCGTGAGTGCTAAAGCTGGTGGGAGCATGGCGGTTTCAAGTCCATGCAACTATAAGAGTCACCTCTGCGATATAATAAGTCCGATAAAAAAAACAATACCGCACAGCAAAATGAGAGGAGTGTGCACAGATAAATCTCCAAAACACTTGAAGGAACACTGCAATTGTCCCATGAATCTACACTCGATGACATCATTCAACAAGAGTTTGTGTGTGTGTGTGTGTGTGTGTGTGTGGTGAGATAGAGAAAAAGAGAGAGGGATTGCGAAGTTGGCGGTTTGAATGATGTTTAACTGGAGCTCAGCACAGTTGAATGAGGCTGTAAATCCTCTTTCTCCTGGGTGCAGTTACTCAGAGCGCCATGGTACAGAATTATCACAGAGAGACGGATGTCACCACATTACTGTCGCACACGCGCGCGCGTAAACACACACTTTTTGTACCTCCTACAAATCGTGAAATATAACCCTTACCATCAACAGCAGCCCACTCAGAGGATTGAGGATATGCACGGGGCATGGAGCTCCATCCCACATTAACCAAACACAGAGAGCTCTCCTCTCCCGAGGCTTCACATCCACATTGGCCTCACAGGCGCATAATCTCCCTCTGCCACATCACTTTTCCTCCCAGCTTAGACTGCTTATTATCAAATCCTGAAAAGAGAGCGAAAAGGAAAACACCAAAACAAGAAAGTCACTGACTGACAGCTACAATTCAATGTCATACAGGAAATCAGCATGTAGAAATGAAATAAAGGGTGTGAACAAAAACATCCCATTCTTTTCCTTTACGTTACTTTTTTATTTACTGCATTTCTATCGATACCACACTGCAGTGCCCAACTTCATCAAAGGGGAAGTGTGGCGACAAAGCCGCTTCGTAAACACGCGTTACTTGCGGAGCTAATTTGATTCAGATGAGGAGATTTATGTGCAGAGCTGAGGAGGCTCGGGTGGTTATTTTTGAAGGGTAGAATCATCAATTATTTTGGAACAGATGGGTCTCAAAGTGCAATTGAATTTGATTATCGCCCCAATGGAATACATAATGAAAGAGCCCTAATTTGGAGAGAAAGTTATGAGAAGGCCATTTCAATTACTGCACATGCTAAACTTGGGTACCAGCCTCCGACAACAGACTCAGGCATTCAGATGATTTTCTATTTCTTATTTTCTTTCTTTCTTCAGCTATAATGGCAGCCAGAGTGAATCATGATGAGCGCAGCTGTTTATTTGCTTGTTTCTGAAATCTGCCCCAGCTGAATTCTTGGAAGCGCGTTGCTTTTGTCATTGTTAATTGATCGCCACTTTTCATGAAATACAATTTTGTTTTTCATTCTATTATCGACACACTTGTTCAAATCAAACAGGCATGGCAACTCGACTCTGCTGAAATCATTTGACAGATGCGGAGTGAAGAACGGCCTACTCTGCCAGCATCGAACAGATTATCACAGAAGCGGCGTGATGTTTTGTCCCAGAACATTCGAATCGTGACAACCTGTCAAGTTTGATTGCAACACTAACAGCTTTCCTTTACTTAACTTGTGATTGACAGGTATATTTTTATTATTTTTATTGCTATATATATTATTATTTCATATTGATTAAGGTTTCAAAGAACTTATTTCATCTGTTTTTAGAATTGGGTTGAGTAAAAAAAGATTGTACAAGGCTCATCAGACCTCTGTCACTCACTCCTCATCTCTGCTTGCTGCTAGAGGCCTTGAGGTTTCATTAGGACTGTCAGAGTTGTATCATGGGTAACCGGGGCTGGGAGGAAGAATACATGGCGTAAAAAAGAGTCTACTGTGTGTCTGAAGATGCTAAATCAGTAGGGTACTCACACAAAATGCCAAGAAAGAAGCTTCTATCAAGTAAAACATTGTGTCACTGGTGTAAAAGATTTCCTCTGGCAAAGTAAAGAATATTGAGGTCAGACTAATAGGACTACAAACACCTTCCAAACAATACAATTCTTGAAATAAAGAATTTGTCAAGCATTGCTTCTACTAGAGGAACAATTGTACAGGTCTCTGATGACAAGCACTTGAACTGCAACACCTTCACTCAAACTCAAACCACAAACACTCCAGACAGATGGTTGGGACCCACTGCGAGAGGCCTCCCACTATGCCTGATAACAAGTTTTTTGCGCTATATAGGGCAACCGTGACTGTAAACACACCAGCCTCAAGTGGAGCGGACAGGTGGCCCGCCACACAGGACCATGGGTCATGTTGCGCGTCCACAAAAAAAGTTCAGTTATGACGAAAAGCATAACGTAAGGGTGTTGCTGTTGCTAAAAACCATGTTATGGCCTCAAATTTGTCGATGCTGAGATGCTTCTGAGAAATGAAAACCAGAACTCTCTACCAGCATGAGGCATTAGCTTCAGTCCGAAGGCATCAAATCACCCTTAGTATCTTTGTATCAAGTTAATTTCCTCTGAGCTGCTTCACAATGACAAGAAAGCTGGCCTAGTTTGGAGCTCTGAATGGAGCTTTTCTCATCCCAATCATTTCCTTCATGTATTTGTTTTCTGAGGCAGTATCCTCTGGTGGTGCGGAGATGATAATGTCACGGGGGGAAGGAAAGTGATGGTCTGCCTGGTGTTTATACAAGACTTTGGCATTTGTTGTCATTGGGTCTGTCGTCATTGGCTGGCAGATTCCATTTCCATGCTCCATACTCTACACAGACACACACACCCCCTCCCACTCTCTGACCCATATAGGTGCTTTGAACCGCTGGCAGGCCCGACAAGATTATCTGGGCCCCCTTCCCAGGAAGACCATTGGGATGTGGGTGCGTGGTGGTGTGTGTGTGTGTGTGTGTGTGTGTGTGCTGTCTGTCTCTGCACGTGCATGCGTATATGCAACGCTGCTGCAGTTTGTGACAGCACTTTGGATGCTGTTGAAAGAGATGTAAGGTTGAGTCTCCAGGTGGTTCTCCTCTTCAGACTTCTACTGACGAAGCGGAGGATTTCTGAATTTAAGATTTCTGAATCTCCCCTGGGAAGGAATGATTCTATTCTATTAATATTCTTTGTGGCTGTATCATAAGCTATTTCTGATGTTTAACAACTGTTAACACCAATGTACCTTCATATTTCACCTTGCTAGGACCCGCGAGGAGTCTCTGCGATAATATAAAGGAAATACTAAGTGATTAAGTTAGAAAACCAAACAAAGTTTCCTCCCTAACTGTGATGACTAATGTGCTGCCTGTTTGCCCTCTCTTCCATCTTGATTACATAATCCCCAGATTAATTAGCTGTGTGTTTCAGTCACTTCCTGTGGCGCGACCCTCAAATCGGCTCCCTCCGCAATCTGGCCTATCGACTTACAGGGTGCCAGAGCTTTTTCTTTGAAGGCCGCCTCAGCTTCAGAGGCAAAAGAACTCTCTGATCTGACGGCTAAAGGAAAGGGCCCCTGCAGTGTGCCATTACAGTCTGATAAAAAACCTAGAAAAACAACATTTGGGTAACACACACACTCACAGGGACAAAAAAAATTAAGAATAATTTGGTTGTGAAAACAAGAGGCGGTATGGAACAATGACAATCTGGCTCCTTTGGTAATTTCCTGTCGGCGTTCATTCGTGTGATGTGGTCGTGACTGTTCTGCCGGGATCAATCAAACCTGTGAGCAGATGGCATTGCACTCCTCTGGCAGACTGGGGATTGTCGGTGTTTTTTTAGAGGCGGTAATTGGCCCGCTATGTCACGGACCGGAGCATGCTAACAGCCACTGCCATCGCCGCCGTGCAGCGACAACACGTGTCGTTCTGCTTTGTACGGCTCATAACGTGGTGTCTGTACTACGGGCTCCATTTCATATCAACTCAAAGTTGTGTTAAACGTTCCTATGATTAACAAACTATGATGACAGCCTAGTTCAGCGAGGAAAAAACACATTTCTGTGAGAAATGCAACATTAACTTTGGCACTCTCATTAATCTTCCAAGCCACAACTGTGTTACCCACCAAAAGCACCCCCTACAGGCGTCCTGGAGACCCCAACGAGTCAAACATATCACATACTGGATCTGAAACTGTGCTGTATTTGCTAACAGGGTTTGCATTTAGGTGAGGAAAGTTTATGTGGATAAATGGAACCGTGTGTGGGAGACTCAGCAAGCTGTATAAAAGAGAAGCAGGGTAATTGCATGTGTGCTGCATGAGTCTGTGTGTGTGTGTGTGTGTGGCTGAGACTCTGGGCACTTCAAAGCTTTGATGTTGGAGCTCCTAAATGAGGGCCACCAGAGGTCCAGACTAATGGGACATCATGGGGAGATTAGAGGCCAAGTGTAGCAGGCTGACAACACGGCATTATGTATAAATGTGTATGTGACAGAGAAAGCGAGCGACGACGTGAGTTTGCGCGCGTGTGTGTATTCTTTTTGCAATTAAAAGTAAAAGTTTGTAAGTCTAAGGCAGATTTGAGGGGACAAGAAGTATTAAGTTGTCGCAGGAGTGTCAATAATGCTGAGAGAACATCAAACATTTCTTTTCTTTTCACACAAATATGTCAGGGTAAGAAAATCAGCTTTTTCTTCAGTATGGTATAAATCCTTTATTAAATAATCATAACAATAATTATAATAACAATCATAAAAAGAGCATTTCTGTACAAAGAACCCCTTTAAAACAACAACAACAGCAGTCCGAGCAGTGCGAAATAGGGGGTCCTGTCCTTTTAGCGTTTGTTTGGTCCTCCCAGGCAGAAGGGGGCGCTGTGACTGTCACTGTCACTGTCAATGTCAAATTACTGTATCTGATACTGGCTCCAAAGGCAAGCTGGATCCCCGAGGCTCCAAGGCACTTTGAAAAGAGTCAGTGGGGTCCAGAGATGAGGGCCTCAGAGGAGAGGGAGTGTGTGTGTGTGTGTGTGTGTGTGTGTGTGTGTGTGTGTATGATAAGGGTAAATGGGATGAAATGTTGAGCGCTTGTGTGTGAATTGAATCCATAGCATTTATGTTCTCCGTGGGCTCAAATATATTCAGTGTTCCCTTCATTTTTAGGTCTGAGTGTCTCTCAGTGTGTGTGTGTGTGTGTGTGTGTGTGTGTGTGTGTGTGTGTGTTCACGTTCTGTATACACATCTGTATATACAAGTGAAGCAATGTGTGCATGTGCATGGGAGGGAGACTTTTCGTCTCACCCTCCCTCTCCTTCTCATGGCTTATGAGTCCATTCAGAGCGTGCAACACGAGAGCCTTTCTGATTGGTTCTAAACCATCCCGAAGAATGCCCGCCTTGCTGTGCGAGAGCCGACATAAAGAAAAAGAAACAAAAGCAACTTCAGAATAAAACATAATTTGAGGTGGGGGTGCTGTGATGTGTGTGTGTGTGTGTGTGTGAGTTGGGGGGAGTAGGTCCTTTAAATCATGGCTTTTGAGGTCCACATGTAAAAAGAGAGGGATGGATACCTCCTCTCTTGTCTTGGTGTCGCCTCAATGTTCCTTTTTTTTAACATTTCCGTCAACAGTTCGCTTTTAAGGCTTGTTGTGCGTCCGTGCGCACAGTCAGTCGATTGAGAAGATTCTGTTTCTGGCTGTGCGTTTCTTCTTGATCCCATTTGTTTTCTGTTCTCGCTGAAACACGTTGCCCCCTGTGAGAGGGGGAGGCAGGGGATCGTAGTGCTCTGTCAGTCACAGTCTCTCTCTCTTTGTTTCTCCTTCTTCTTCAGTGGTTTTCAGTCTCTGCTTTCCAGCAATCCATAGGTTGCACCGACCAAAGCTCCTTGACCTTCCGCCATTAACCACAATGTAAACATGACCTTCTCCTTGACAGGAACCAGTAACAACAGTCTCCGACAACTAAATCTAACAATAACTCTCTCCGTTGTTAAAAGAACGTGGTAAAATGCCCCCCTCCCCGCCTCTACACACACATACACTTTCTGTGCCTCTTTTTTTCTACTTATCTGCCATCACAGACTGGCAATAGGCCAGAACGCAAACATTAAACAGAAAGAGAGTGACCAAGCAGGAAAGACAAACCCGATGGGCGTCGGTGACTAAAAATACCACAGACTGTCAGGAACTAAGAGGATAACTGAGGCTGATAGGTAGCAGAGTCTACGACGGAACAAAAAAAGCCAACGGGCCACACAAAGGAGCTAAGTTCTAGGCCACTGTGTTCACATGTGATCAAAAAAGACGCGTCCTAAGCACGTTCCTAACCTACCACCTTTCCAACACAATGTGTCTGACTCAGTATGTGTAGCTTACGGTATCCAGTTTCAAAACTAGACCTCTTACAAACCTACGATGCATTTATAAACACTTCTCTTTTGGTGGAGCACGAATCTGTAGTTGATATGTGTAGATATTTATTTTTGAGGCCTAACATCCCCGCAGTAGAACAATCCATCTGGGGAACCCCACTCTGTCTCTCATTGGTTCTTTCGCCACAAAAAATACCAACACCGGACTGTGCCATGTTTTTCCAAGCAGGAAAAAAAGTTCTCGTTTGAGCTAAAAAGTGGCTTTCTCATTGTTCATGTGTCCAGGCATCTGCACCGCTGAGAAAGTATACTGACACTAAAGTGAACTGGAGGAAATGAAGAAAATAGTGAGAGGTTTTCACGAAATGGCTGCGTCTCGCGCTCTCGTTCCGTGTCCTTCTGTGTTCCCTCTCTCGACCTCCTCACGCCTCGGTGCAGCAGCGCTGTTGGTTCAGCTTGACCTTGTGCTTGAGGCCGTCGTACAGCTCGAAGTTGTAGTTCTCCAGGGTGGTGGACGAACGGGACGACAGGCCGCTGTAGGAGCAGGTGCAGTACAGGAGGAGGCCGGCGCAGACGGCCCCGAGCAGGACGCCCAGGGAGCTCATGACGATGATGGTGACCAGGATGGGGTCCAGGGTGTACAGCCACGAGTTGTCCTTCTCGGACACGCGGGTCACTGGAGGCTCGGATGACGGGGATGCTGTGTTGTATTCAGGGAACTGCTGAACTGTGACAGGAAGGGAAGGAGTGAGGAAAGCGTAAAAGTTAATTTAACAGAACTGAATTAACTAAAGAAAAGTCTTTAGTCTAAATGTGTTGTTGTAAGTGGGAGATCATACAAATCTAAAAGACTAAAAGAAATATATTCAGAAGGGAGCGTTTGATACTGAAATAGCCTGCCTCTACTGATCAAAAGGTATTACGGAGAGTTCCTTGTGCCTTACCTCCCCCTAGCGGGTCTCTGCCACTGGAAAGCCGTCCATCTCCAAATTCAGTGGGTCTCTTACCTGTCAGAGAGAAGCACAGGAAACGTGGCCTTTAGGCATCATTCAAATTCTACACATAGCTATTGTAACACAGAGGCTCATCTTCCATTCACAGATTCCAATCAGGTTGTAACATATTTGGTACTTTTGTCTGACTTTCTTCACTTGGCTGTTTCTGGTTCCAATTAAATATCTTTTGCAATGCTGACAATTGGCAATAACAGGTGGCACTGGCAGGAAAATATTCAATTATTACTCATGCGTGCTCATTTTGATGATTCAGAGATTTGGCGTCCACATACACACACATACGTCTTGGAATAATAGAAAAATATGACTTTATTAATAGAGAAAGATCATTATGATACATTCCTGTCAAACACACAGTCATCACATAACATACTGATGGTATAAGACTGTTCATTCCGTGTGAATAAAGATGCAAACATGTCATCATCAAATAATTAACAGCAACCATCATTATCACCATTAAAATCATTGACACTATTATAGTCAAGTTTAAGAGTGGTGTATAAGATGATCAACAACAAAAAAAAAAAAAACTAATGGCAACAAATGTCATCATTTAAGTAGTGCTTGTGTCTCCTCGCTTTCCATTCTGTGAATCTCAGGGCACTGCCAGACGCTGCGAACTGAACATTGGTATGTATGTCTGTGAGTGTCTGAATTGGAAGATTACAAGTGTGGTAAAACTAGCAATGGCTGCGGCACTTTAGTCGAGCCCGATAGCTCAAGTGTACTTATACTTTAGATGACTTTTCTTTTTACTTTTTGTGTGTGTGTGGGGGGGCATTTGTGTCTATGTGCATGAATGTGTGTTTTCGCTTGCTGCTCTTGGCAAGCACACAGGAGTGGGAGTAACTGCTTGGCAAGGCACACGTCTAGATTCGGAGGTCTTTGATGGCCAATGGCGTTATTAATACTGTTTCCAGGGCAACTGAAATTGGCAGCGGATTGGGCGACGGAGGCGCGGTAGATGGGAGGGAAAAGTGCTTACCGCAGCCTTAATAAATGTTATCCGTCCATTAACTAATTACTACTATTAGGGGCTTGGAGTGTAACGGTCTTGAGATGGACCAAGTAGGGTGTCCAATCCCTCCTCGCCAAGTTGATTTAAAAGCACATAGCGAGAGCGTGCCAAAAAACACCTTTTTTCACTCTGGAGGGAAAAGTTTAGCCTCTAAATTGTGGCGACAAATCGAGGTGCATTCTGCTGAGCTGTGGGCTAGTAGGTGATGGATTTTCGCTGGTGTGACAGATCACGCAAGCAGAGCCATTAAGCCACAGAGTGAAGACCTCAATTTCATTCAATCCAGGGTGCTAAACTGAGCTTGTGTCAAATCTCACCACCTCTGTTCCGACTGATGAGAGAGAAATTGGTGCCGATTTGTCTTTCTCAGTCAGAATTTTGAGAAATTTCGCAAATAAAATAGGCTTGTAGATCCCAGATATGTTAAATATTAGCAAGGAGTGCATTAGCTATGTCTTATATTATGTTAACAGCCATTTATGGCGTCTTATGGCACGACAAGAGGAACCATCAATAACTAGAGTTCTGCTCTGGTTTTCATAATGTCTTGGATCCCTCTCAAGGGTACACATATACAGCAAAGCACTGCACTTATGGCTTCCAGATGGTCCAGCGGCATTGTGGGATTTGTAGGAGCATAAATCAAGAGAGAAGTGGTGATGGCAGACAGCTGTGTCTATTTACAACCCTAAAAACAACAAGCACATATTCCCACTGAAAACACAACAAGGCTTGGCTCAGCGTGGCTTTCATCTGGGCAGCTCAAAGACATGGGGAACAATGGGAGTGGGTGGTATGAAGCATAAATGGGAGTGGAACAACGTGCTTTATTACGCCAGAGAATCAAGATGAAACACTAAGCACTGAAGACGGCTGCATCCATCACTGACTGATGCCTTTATCAGGAGAAGACACGACGTTCAATCAAACGAGCTGGTTATCTCCATTTGTGATGCAGGACTTAAAGTATGATGGATTTGCATTCCTTTGTTTTTAAATGTGCACATGCTCTGTTGAAAAAGACAATGGAGGGATTTTTTCCTCCTCCGTTACAACACCCTCACTATTGGTACAACTCATATCACAGCTATCTCGTGTTGTTATTACAGAGATACCAAGAGCTTTATTTTCTGGGGCTTGCCAGATCATTTCCACAGCTAGCACGTTGAATGCCTCTCAGCCTAACAGTTTTCCTCGTCTCCCTCTCAGCACTGCAGAGCTCCTCGTGTCTCTGGGGTCTTGTTTTAGCCTGTGGTTTGGCAGGTCTGGCTGGCTCTCGCAGCCGAAACAGCTCGACCCCCTCCATTTCCCAGCCCACACATGTCTGTGTGTATGTCCATGCTGGGGTCATTTCAGGAGGACTGCTGGGGTTATGAGGAGCCAGACGGCACTCAATGGTCCGAAACAAGCTGTTCAGATAAATAACTTACTCAGACTTAAGTCCTCTCATCAGGAGCAGCATAGTGTGAAAATGTCAACAACAAACTCCTTAACGGAACAAAGAAGAAAACAGCAACCAAAGCTACATCCATTGGAGACAGAGAGAGAGAGAGCACAGTGTTTCTTTGCAAATTTCCAGCTTGGCAGTCGAGGACAATGTCCGTGTCATCATCACCCTTGCAACTGTAAACTAAATGAGGGAGGGGTTTCGTCGAGTGGATGTTCTGTCAATCTTGCAGCATCATGACACGCGCTGCCACTGACATCACGAGTTGGCGTCCTGCTCTGCCAAACACAACGCAGCTAAGTGTTTCTTTTCAGCAGAGGGTACGGTGGCGGTCCCGGCTGTCCAGCCTCACTGTCAGGACTGGCTCCACCCCTGGGGCGGCCATACTGGAGGACCAGTTAGAATACTGGAAGCACTGCGAGGAGCTGTGATAGGCCACTGACAGCTGGCTCTTCTTGGTGGCCAGGTGTTGTCGGCAGCAACAGAGGGCTCTGACCAAGATGGCCACCGCCAGGAGAAGGAGGGCGCCCCCGGCGGCCATAATGTAATACCAGTGGATGGGCAAGGGAGGCACAGGAACGCCTCCCCCTGGTGGAGAGATACAGAGTAATTGGCCAGCGGGAAAAGAGGAGTGGCACTTGTTTATTTTCTACATTTAATTCTCTATTTTTTATCCCTATTGGTCTTCATCATACGAACAGCAGGCGTGCACCTCATATGAGCATGCACAAGCATGCCAGTTGCAAAAAAATGAAATAAATCTCCAAGGCCCAAAAAAATACAAAAAATAAAATGCATCCATTTCTCTCATGTAGCTTGGGTTGCAGTTTGAGGACAAGTTTTCACACCAAGATCATCCAAAGATTTGGTTTGAAATCTGTCCAATGGTTGATCCAATCAAATGCAATGCAGGAGAATTTTTTCAGCGCTCCAATGAAATGACTTGGTGTGAAACAAAAGCCAAAATAATTCGTTTTATAAAAGCACCCACACACATTGAATCACGGAGCTTCCTTTTCCTGTTTCGCACTGGCACAGGAAGTCACAAACAGCCCCCTGATAAAGTCTCCATGCAAGATCAGTTGGACACCACATGGGAATCCAATGTTCCAGAGCTCTCTCTGAGCTGATATTGGATTGGGATTTATTATTAAGATGGCTTGAGTTGGTAGATTTGTTTTGAGTACATAATTTATCCTGTTCTCTGTTCTCGGTTTTTCATTTTCCTTTTTCTCATGCATCAGCCTCCTGGCCGGTCCTCTCCTCCTCAAGCCAAGCTCTGTCTCCTTGGAGACTATCTCCACAGATCCTCTACACTGCTGCCCCTGGCTTGAACCCCCTTCTCAAATTCTTGGTAAGAACCAACTAATCACCTTCCAAGAAGCCTCTACTCGGCTATCCAAGTCTGCTTTGCGAAAACGAACCCCTGAAGACGTTGACAAACTAAAAAATAAAACCCACATGTACCATCCACACTTGATGTGGAGAGTTGTAAGGCAGAGAGAAATGTCAAATTGAACTAGGGAAAGTGAAGCAGAGCTGAATACATCCTGATTTTTGGACCGTGTCACATAATTACAGAGAGAAATGGTGCGTGCTCCTGCTACTTCACACTGCACACACTCATTAGACAGAGCTGAGTTAGGGAGAGGAGAGTGAGACACCCATGCTTGCCGCTGCTCAGTCACTCTATCTGATTGCTTTTCACTGGGGACACTGGTGCATGTGTGTGTGTGTGTGTGTGTGGTGATATTAATGTGTGTGTTTGTGCATGTTTGTCAAGGGTTAGAGACTCTGTGTGTGTGTGTGTGTGTGTGTGTGTGTGTGAGTGAAGGCAGAGGAGTAGAAAAGCCAGAGAAGTGCACACACATCACATTCACACTGAAACGGACAAGCTCTTATCTTACTGGAAGACATTATGAGGTGCCAAAACACTAACATCAATCTCATAGAGTCCCCCAGGATGCTCTAAATATTTTTCATGAGGCAGACAGTTATTTAAAACCCTTCAGGCTGCGTCAGGCAGGCTAGAGCTGAGAATATGTGGCTCTTCTCAAATATAATATGAGGTGCGTTTGATTTAGCTTGCCTTGCACGCAGAGTTTGCTCTTTTGAGACTAATCCTTTGTTTCCACTGAGACTGACAAGGTAAAAGTAATGCACAACAACACATTATTGAAATCATCTATTTCCCAACTTGGCAGGGAAATTTGGTATTTGCAAATTTAAAAATTTAGATTTTAGCAAAGGGATTTAGTATTTGTTTGGTGATCCTACCAAACCGTTTTAAAAATGAAGTGCACTTTTATTAATCTGGGATCACACAGCTGCAGTGTTGTCAGTGAAGGACTGGTTTGGGCTGATTGCTTAGTGTTTAACACTTTAAACTGCCACCAAGCAAAAAACCCCAGGCTAGTGCATACCAAGGGACAGGAAGCAAGACCAGAGAGGAAGTGACATCATACCAAATTCAAACTCACCTGGATTTTCAGGAGAGAACGCTGAAAAGGGTTCTGCGAGGACAGAGAAAGAGCCAGGCAGACATAGAGACAGGAGGAGGGAGAGAGAGACGGAGAGCTGCTAGATAACTTTAAATACGAGGGAAAAGTCAGCCAAATGTCACACAAATGTCACAAGACTATCAAACTCCTCCCGAGGAAATTTAAGTTAATTCCTCAGATAACTCACATGAATTATGGCATTTGCTCGGCTCCTTTGCAAGAATGCAATTTCAAACAGGGTACATTGTGTGAGTTGGGAATTTGAGATGGGCTGCGCTCTACGTGCATGTGTGTGTGTGTGTGTGTGTCTGTGTTCGCAAAGTTCACGCATTTCAAGTTGTTTATCTGTGGAGTCCAGTTAAACTGGAGCGGGCAGGGGGGCTTTTGGCTCACTGCAAATGCACAGAGCAGAGCCTTCACTTTGATTGCCTGGAATGCAAACACAAAGAACTGATGTGTGTGTCTCTGTGTGTGTGTGTGTGTGTGTGTGTGTGTGTGTGTGTGTGTGTCAGGGGGAGGCTGAGAGAGAAATAAAGAGGGAAACTGACTTGGGAACTGGCGCCTTTTGGCCGGAATGCCAACGTACTGTGAAAAACTCTACTGCGTTGGGTGATAAGCAACATCCCAGAATGCTCTGGGAGTGACGAAGGAGTGGAGGGAATGGAGGAAGGAGGAAACGCAGCAGCGTGGAGGCAGGCAGGGGCCGGGCTGTCATCTTTGCCTTTCAAGCTGCTGTGCTGCTTAGCCTCTCTCAAGGCTCTCGTGACACACACACTCGCACAGAAATGACTGACTTACACAAACAGGCAAAAACACACAAAAACAGAAGTGTTTGCCACAAGCTAAACACACACACACACACACACACACACACTTTCCCTCAAGTACACTATGCCTGCTCCCCACTGTGGTCCAACTCCAAAGCACACTGGACGTCAGTCAGAAGTGATGACGGCAGGTTTTTGGCTCCGAACCCCCGGCTCGGTCTCTGATCTGTTTAAGACCCTCTCCAAAGCCCCTGCTCGGGCCAGATTAAGGAGGCTATGCTGGCGCTCGGCTCACACCAGGCACCCAGAAACTTGCTTGGGAAACAGCCTGTCTAGTAATTCCCTTTGACAGCTCGGGAAAAGCTCTGTTTACAAATACGACAGAGGAGTGAGCGCAAGAGAGATAGAGGGAGAGCAGAGAAAGAGAAGAAGAGAAATCTAATGAAACATAGATTAGCATCGCTGGGGCCCACGGGGCGTTTATGGCCTAGTTTTCCTATTCTTCTTTTCTTTTCTTTTTTCTTTTGGTGGAGGAATAAACGCTGTCCCTCCCTCTCCTTCCTGCTTTCATCTCTGTATTCTTTGGGCTCTTTGGAAGAGAGGCTGTCTCTGAATCGGGGATGGGAGTGTGAGGGAGTAGAGGGAGCGGTGGCGGGGTTTATCACCTCACGTGTGTCACTGCTCAAGGACCTTAAGGCCAATAGTGGAGGGGATGAAGGGGGACTGGCGGATTGATGGAGGGTGAGATGATGGGGCGCTAGAGATAGAGTTGCACGGGTGCGAGGAAGTGTGTGTGCTTGGGTGTAACTTACGTGTGCACTCTTTGAGAGGGGTGCTCGAGCTCATGTGGATGTTGTCGATCCAGATGTGTCCTCTGGTGCCGTGCGCAAAGAAACCCTCCATCACAACCTAGCGCAGCCAAAACAGGGGAGGGGGAGGAAGAGGAGGTAAAAGTTGGAAAAAAAAAACAAGGAGGAAGAGGAAGACACGGGGGAGCATGGGGGTGGAGGTTTATTGAGATTGGGGACAAGTGGGAGGATGAGGAGGAGGAGAAAGAGGATAAAAACTTAATACGGAGCCTGTGATTTCAAAGTTGCACTCAACACTTGCAATCATCCGCCCCTACTCTGCAAGCTTCAGCTTACTTTTTCATGAGAACGTTAACTGCTTGTGATGCCTCTGACAAATGCACAGAGATCCCCACAACAGTCACACAGCCAGTAGAGACAATACGGCTTACTTTAGCTCCTTTTGAAGTCAAGCCTGGCCTAAGGTGGCAGAGGGGTTAAAACTGATGCTCTGAGAGGAATGTATCTGTCTCCAACCAAGCCTGATAAAGACATTAAAGATGTGTTTCTCTTTCTGGGGAGACATATAATAAAGGATCTGACCCAGATACCTATTTATCAAGCAGACTTTAATATAGCTCACTGATATTGGCCACAAGTCTGATGCTTCTATAGCTTTGCTGTTATGACTTTTTCATACCATTCCAATTATTTTACCAACAAAAAGTAAATAAATAAATAAAATGCAGGTTTATTGCTACCTGGAAGTCTTTAGGGGAGCGAGGCAGAATGGTGCGGCCCTCCCTCCAGACGGGGCCCTGATCGTCTTTCAGCGTCCACAGGACGGCCTCCTCGTTGTGGGCGTCCCGCACCAGGACCTTCAGGTGGCCCTGGGCCTCCCCCCACAGCTGGTAGGAGAAGAGGAGGCAGAGGGGCCCGGAGTCGGCCGCCACCACAGGGCTCACCAGCCGGGCTTGTTGCTGCTCTGTCTTGAGGCTGGCGTCCATGTACAGATAGCTGTTGAGCTCTGGAGGGGAGATGTGATGAGATAAGATGAAACTAATCTGGATAAATTTGAGTAAAATGACACAATATGTACGGTCAGCATCACCAGTCACTGCACACTCTTTCAACTCTTTGATAAGTCGAGGAGCTCTTGAATCCAGATGTGCTGCGGCTGTACACACAAATGTTGGTGATTTCCGTGTTTGAGCTGTTTTTACTTAGGACTTATGAAACTCTCCCCAAAACCCAATTGGATAAACTCAGATACACAGAGGATCAAGAGAAAAGTACAGTCAGAGGATTTCACTGCAACAATATGCAACCAAGAAATGAGAAGGGCTTTGTTTTAACCTTGAGTTTGCTGGTGGCTGTAGACAAATGAAATTAAAAAAAAAAAAAAAAAAAAAGCCTGATTTAATGGGTTTTCATTTTAGCCCTTGAGGCCATGAAAAGTAGGAACTTTAAATCATTAATCATCACTGTTTTGCGCACACAGACAGACACATACAAACCCGTATGCACACATGTACAGCATGTGTTTTCACACAGTTACAGACAATTCCAACATGACTCTCAAACAAAAAAGAAACTAATCACCAGTTGGTAACAGGAACGGGATCACTGCCGCACAATAGTCACACGGAACAATAGGGATATGACAAGCATAAACACAGAAGAATGGGTCCAGTGAGAGCGTCATCCTTATATGGACTGCTACCAGAACTCCAGCCAGGACCCTCGGGGCCTATTTCTCTTCATTCGCTTCCAGGTAAATGACTTAAACAACGGAAAAGCCCAACAAAACGTACACCACTCCATTTGTTTACACCAGAGGATGTTTAGTTTGCAAATTGGACGCCGACATGAATTCCATTGTGAGAGAGTAAGACTGGTGAGCCTACAGTATTTAACAGTGCATGTGTGTGTGTGTGTGTGTGTGTGTGTGTGTGTGTGTGTGAGAGAGAGAAAGAGACTGCATGAGTATACCCATGTATGTGTGAGAGAGTGACTCAAAGAGGCATCTGGTGAAGAATTTCTTAAGTGGGCCCTGTGGGAAAATGTCCAGTATCAACAATCTGCAGATTAAATCACCTGCTTTATCATGAACAACTGTGTGTGTGTGTGTGTGTGTGTGTGTGTGTGTCAGAGCAACTGTGTGCCTCTCTGTATTACAGGCAAGGAAGAAGAGGTCTGAGGCAAATCAGGGAGCATCCAGGTATGTTTGTGCGAGTGTGTTTCCCTGCTCCGTCTGCTTTTTATCCAATGCACCTTACAGTAGCATCCAGTCGGGGGGTGTGTTTTTAGCGTAGCCATGCTCAAGTTATTGAGTGACTGGGTCGATAACCTTTCGCTGTGTGTGAGTGTGTGTGCGCGGCCTTCCCAGCAGATCCGACAAGCAGTATCTGGAGGGACAAATCTTCCTCCGCCTTGACAGCTCCCCTCTGCCCACCATACGCCCAGACTCGCCTGTGTGTGACACTTCAGACAGTGTGTGTGACAGTATGTCCCTTGGCCCTTCGAAGTCCTGGAATGAGTGTGTGTGTGTCTTTTGTGTGCTCTCCCCCTGCAACTGCATGTGTGTGTGTGCCAGCGAAACGTATTTGTGACTCTGCGAGGCGTTTTATCACTCATTCTAATGTGTGCACCAAAAAGCCTCTTCCATCGTCTCTGTCTCGTGTTGCGGCGCAGCGTCTCGCAGCGCAGCCCCCCCATTGTTGTGCCTCTTGTTTGCCAGACAGCTCATAATCGAGGCTGCCTCGCCATACGCAGCGAAACACACCATTATTAATCCATTTCACAGCGGTCTCCTGCAGCGAAAAGCAAACAAGGACTCAATCTATGAAGCCTAGTTAGCACGCTTTTACTAGCGGGGGTGTATTAAGCCAAATAATACATTAGATGGAGGCTAATTCCACCTCTGTGCCTAACTGCTGGTTTCATGACTGAGGTCAAGAGGTGAGGAGAGCATTGTTTCTGGGTCACATGAGAAAGGGGAATTCTATAGAGGATTAAACTGTGATTTGATAGCAGTGAAATAATGATCTCGTGTTGGCTGGGATTTCTGACCTTTGACATCTGCAGGAAAATCAAAGGCTGGCATGGCGTGTCAAAACGGCTGGAAATGATACTTCATACATGAAAGCCACAACCTGACTAATCCAAGCAGCCCTTTCCAATCGGCCCGCGATGAAAGACGCTGCTTTGAAGCCCTCTGTCAAAGACGGTTATGACCTCAATAGGTCACGCTTCAGGAAAACGCGAGAGCTGCTGCCCTGCCGAACATGACCCAGGTGACATCACAAATTTGACAAAAAAGGGGACATGCTGAACCTCTTGTTTAATTCTCTCCAGCTGGAGAGATGTTGAATCTTTCATGGAGACTTGCTCAAAACCAATGAATTTTAAAACAAGGTTGGGATAACAATCCCTTACCCTGCCTATGAAAAATTAGAAATAGTGCTTTAAACGAAAACCCTCCTTAAACCCAGCAGGAAACAGCTTCTATAGTTTTTAATAACATGCCAAAAGCTGCACTTTTGATCCGCGGGTATGTATAAAGGGAAAATGAATAATTATTTCGTCAAGGAGCGTCTAAGTAGATGGAAGTCTACACAGCATCATCTGGGATGTGCCTGAGGTAATGGAGGGGCAGTAACGGACGGCTGGGAATAGCTGCTCGTCTTTGGAGTCTCCTGCTCTGAACTTAATTGGGAGCTACTGGGTCTTAACCCCTTCCTGGCGAGACGTCGGGCGCTTTGACTCGCGGACGGCTGGCGTGTGTGGTGCCGTGTCGCATGCGAGGCTGTATGTGCCTGACGCGGTGCTGGTGTCTCTTCCCCCTCTGATTCCCTAAATTCATTTTCATTCTCAATCGCTTGGAAATAGCAACTGCTAAATTAGACTGGTTTCAATTTAAGGAATTATTTTAATCAAATTGAAAAAAGGCCTCAATGAAGACGCACAAGGAGAATGACTCCATTTAATTATAGAAAACAGTGTCTTGTCTAGACTCACTGAAGTTGATAAAATAAAATAAATGCATTTGTGCTTGTGCAATTTTCTGTGTCCAAATGAAATTCGCCTTGAAGCTGCATACATAAAAGCTCTGCAGTAAACGCATGCTGATACAGAAACCCACCAAAATAAACTGTGCAATGTCCGTAGAGCACCTGAGCTGCCAACTGCATTGTTTTGTAAAATCCTCCAGGCATAAATGTTAGACCACTTTTAATAAGTTTCAAAACATCCCCTGCAGGTCACTGTCCATCAGATGTTTCCTACACAGAGAAAAACGTAAGCTCCCCGAAGCATTCTGCTAACCAGACAGTGGCGGTGAGTCATGTAGGATCTGCACATGACTGATGAGTAGACTCACCGTGGCTGTGCAGGGACCAGTGGAGAGGGGCATTGGGGTCGTGTGTCCACCCACACAGGCCGTAGTCAAAGTCGCACACGCTGTCTGATGGAGGAGAGGTGGCTACTGCAGAGGTGGAGAGCAGCGAGGAAGGAAGAGACGGAGTAAAAGAGAGAGCCAAAGGGCACAAAGGCATGAGAAATCACAGTCATTTCAGATAAGGGAGCATTCACAGCTGCTCTACATAATGTCATACAGCCCATTCAAAGGCTTTCATCCTTGTTATTACAGCCTCCTAATAACACGATTAATCCACTATTTCTGTTGCTTTCATGTGAAATTCTTTGGTCTCACCTGTTGTCGTAATGGGGACGGTGGTGGTTTCAGAGTCAGAAGGCAGAGTTGGCGTGGCGGTGTCAGCCGGCGTGGTGATTTCTGCGGAAACAAACACAGCACAGCTCGGGTCAAGGGTGGCTGTACGAAACAATCCTGGCACCGCAGGTTACTGTATGGAGGACGCATTAATCACCCGCCGTTTGCTCGGGACATCATTTGTGTGTACGTTTTTCCTTCGGTGAGGGAGGGCCAGGAAATACAGATGTGAGAGGAAGTGATAAGCGACCGAGGCAGAAAGAACCAGAAAGTTACAAGGTGTTTTTGAGCTCCTTTGATAAAAGTGATTTAAACATCAAAGTAAGCTACTTACAATTATTTAGATGGATCTGATTTAACATCTTCAATACTTAAAGAAATAGTTTTGACATTTGACATCAGATGATGAAGACTTGTTGCCACTGTTGTGTCTACATCCTAAATATGAAGCTAGTCTGGAAGTCTGGAAAAAAACCACCATGTTTAAAACTCACTGATTTGCACATTACACCTTGTTTGATTCGACTCATACAAAAAGTATGAAAATTGTCTGGCACGTAACGCAAATGTACCACAAAGCAAACCAGTGTTTCCTCTGCGTTCCCCTTTTTTGCAGGAACACTTCAGGCTCACTTCAAAAGCACTGAGAGGACATTTTAAATCAAAAACTGAAAAGTTATTCTGCTGTTTTGAGTCATTTTTAACTATAACTCAGCAGATAATCAGCATGTCTCATTCGCCTGTATATTAAGGATGAATTACAGCACGTCATAGTTGATAGTGTGAGGTCACTGTCCTAAACTCCATATCTTGTATCCTGTCTCGGTTCAGCCATCCCACCCAGAGCGTCAGAGACAGGCGGAGGCGGGAACAGATAGCCCTGGAGCACCCCGGGGGGCCCCCGCCATGTTGAGTCTGGGTGCTCCGGCGTCAGTGTCCGTCTCACAGACACACAGATGCACAGGCGCTCGTGTCCACATGGTAACACGCACACACGGATGCAGACTCGCACACCAAGCGCCTGGGCCGAGGCTGATGGATGGATGTGTCTAACAAACTCCCCTCGACCTTGGACAGGATGATCACACTCTGGGACCACTCACTGGCTGTCAGGGAGCACACACAGCGCACACACTCCATCTCGCACTGTTTTCTTGTGCGTGTGAGAGCTATCGTGGGTGTCACAGTGGGTGTCTCCCTCACTCTATAACTCACTGGCACGCAGAAAGAAGGGCGAACAAACAAAAGAGTCAAATGTATGATTTTCCTCTCTGCCCCTTAACATTAATTTAAGCACACATATATCACAGAGAAAGGCAAACAACACGCTGAGGAATAAATATGCCAACAATTTGCTCATCAAAACACATCACATGTGCGCCAAAGCAGACACATGTTGAGCAGACTGCAGTTGGAATGTAAAGTGGGAGAAAGCACTGTGTTATTAGGAGCAGATGGGTCGACCCTGGAGTTTACGCAGAGGTTTCGGTCACATCTCAACCAAAGATCCAAATTTATTATGTGAATAAACTGTGTAAGTTGTTCTTCCCTCAATTTCTGTCTGTATAACCAATGCAAAAGGCCATTAACAACATATGTTTACACAGTGACTTCTCACTACACCAGATTCAAACATCGCGCTTTTTTATCTCTATTGATCTATTTTTCACAGATACAGATGTATGACCCTGGCCTTCTTATTTAACTGACATTAATGACCACTGAAACGGATAAGTGAATTTTCAAGCGTGTTATATTTCACATTGCTTGGCTAGCTTTGCCTGACATGTCTCATTTAAGCTTGTCCAAACAACTCTGAGGCCTGGATGCCTTGGCGGTCTAATGATCTCATCTGAGCGGGAAAAGAAACACAACAAGAAAAACAACAAGAAAAAAAAGAAGAAAATGAATTTAAATGGGTTCATCACCACGTTTTACTCTGCTGAACGGCTTGGAGCCTCGTCCCGGCCTTTTTTACATGACCACCATTATCATTTAAAGACTGAAAAGCACTGAGGGCAACAAACGCTGCGTGATGCACAATTGATCTGCTTAAAGGAACTTCCTGTGGAAATGGGCGCGACG
Source organism: Pempheris klunzingeri (assembly GCF_042242105.1). NCBI lineage: Eukaryota > Metazoa > Chordata > Actinopteri > Acropomatiformes > Pempheridae > Pempheris > Pempheris klunzingeri. Next base: position 3,428,833 of record NC_092035.1, read on the forward strand.
GCGCCCCAGCTGGAGAAATGGCAGACATGAAAGGGCTGGCCACAGCTGGTGACGGCTTCTGACATTAACCCAGCGTTAATGTCATGTCCTTTATGCCTGTCATTAACTACCTAATGAGACTCTTATCGCTGCCAGCCCACCGGGAAGGTAAGGCAAGGAAAGCTACCTTCTTCCTCAAACCTCTTGCTCCCCTTCCTCTATATTCCATCTCCTGTGCTCACTTTTCTTGTTTACTCTTGCTTTTTGAGTTTATTCCAGTCTAACCTTTCAGTCCTCCAGTTAAGGCTTGGGACCAGGCGTTAAAATAAACCGATTTCCTACACATCACCTGGGCGCCGGCACACGTGTGCTCCCATGTGTGCGCACAACTAAACACACATAAACACACATCCATTAAGATTCTACCCAGCTCCAGAGCACTCTATGCTTTCAAAGGTCAGGCCTTGTCACAGTGTAAATGTGCTGACCTTTCCAGGGTGTGACAGGAGTGTTGGGGGCAATGGGAATGGGACCGACTGCGTTTGTGTGGGTGTGTATGTTTATGTGAGACAGAGAGAGATTGTGTGCGGACGTATGTGACCTGCCTACCTCGCCCCGGGCTCTGTCCTTGATGAGTGTGAGGACTGTGTCACAGAGCTGCGTGAGGAGGCCAACGTGTGCATAGGCAGGCCTACTGTCCATGCGCAGCACAGGGCCTTATAATGCAGGAAAAGTCCCTCTGCAGCGGAGTGTTGCCTTACATAATGTGTCTACTGCTGCAGGTGATGATGCAAGTCATCATCATGCACGGGATGAGACACCAACACTTAGAAGAGGACCCTGGGGAACTGCTGGCATAGATAATGGAGATGCACACTCACACGTACAAATACACACTGCAGCTGGGCGTGCATACACACATGCTAACAAAAACACACGTAGACACACCCAAATAAATGCTGCTTCTTTTCCCTCACACATAGACACCAAAAAACACACACATACACAGGGTGGCAAGGGCCAACCCTCTCTGTATAAAAGACATTGCTCACTCCCGGAGAATCTGACTCAGCAATATGTCAGAGAGGAGCAAAAAAATCTTCAATTATGTAGAAAGCCTTTCTGTAAATCTCTGCTTGGCAGTCCTAGTAGTCACACACACACACACACACACACACACACACACACACACACGCACATACACATGCACCGACATGACGAATGGATGTGCATGCACGCACGTTCACGCGCACAACCCCCCAAAAGAGCATGATGGGAAAGACAAGTAGCCTTTGTTTCATATTCTGTTGGGTCGGGTTAAGTGCTGAGAACAAGGTTCATCCACACACACACACACACACACACACACACACACACACACACACACACACGCACACACACACACACACACACAGAAGCTTTCCTAAAGGCTGCAATGCTATTTGCATCAGACAGTGACATAAAGAGCTTATATGAACCGTCAAAATAAGTAAAGGACCAAACTGTGAGGAGTCTTTAAAATGGCATCATTTTATAGTGAGCCTTTCCATATTTACTGGGATTTTGAAGGAGCCAGAAAGCCGGTGTGGAGCTGAGACACCTGAGGTTAACATCACAGGTGTGTATGTGCGTGTGTGAGCTCTACAAAATAGTGCTCCTAAAAATGTCCTTCCTGGGAAAAGGGGAGATGGTATTTTGCTTTTTCTTTTTGTTTTTCCACAGATCAGTCTCTATAATTTCCTTCCTGCACTCATGTATTTTTCCATTTTTGGAGCATACTAGAAAAAAAAAAAGAAAACTGTCACTGTTAAGACTGCGTGAGTGTGAGTGTGTGTGTGTGTGTTTGTGTATGAGACAGCTGCGTATCAACAGGGGGAAACAGAAGGAGTCAGGACCAACAGCAGCGAGCATGGAAAAGAGGTGCGAGTGATGAGTAACAGGAGGAGGAGAGGAGGCATGGTAACAAAAAAAGAACAAAAACATTTACGGACCCACGCACTGGGCCTCGGGGTGGGGAGAGAAAGAACTGCAACCATGTGTGGGAATGGGGGGGGAGCCGCACTCTGCCTCACTGTGGTAGCTGTTGTTATGTTCAAACTGCACTAAGCTTAAAAAATGCACCCGTGTCATCAGTCTGAATAATAAAAATGAGAAGAAATTCAAAAGAAGGCTTGAGAACAGAACAGAAAAGAAGAGAGTAATGTGAGCGTAAAGGGAAGTGAATGATTTACAGGATGTCAGCAGTAGTTCACTATTCCTGCTGAGTCTTGGAGGCCTGTGAACAATGTGTGACCCTCAACAGCAGTTTTTCTGTGCCACATTTCCCCCCAAAAACCCTCCACTCCATCTGATAAAATAAATAAATAAAAATAACACCTTGTACACAAAAAGGAGCAATCCCTAAACCTTGTGGTGCTTCTTTTTTCATTTTGTTGTTTCTGCACTGCACTTCCCACAGGTCACTTTCCAATCAGACTGTAAATGCAAAACACATTGTTGCATATGTGCGGTGTGGGATTTTTTTCGGTGGGGGAAAATAAGTGACCAGATACCAGATGTTCAGAGCAGTAAAAGTAAGTGCTTTCATGCACTGCATGTAAATTAAAGCGCAATTGTATTTTCTGATTCACTGCCAGAGTTTATTGCTACATCGCCTACCAATACTTACTCGTAACCCAATTCTGACTATACATGGATCTTTGTGGCTTTATATCTTTGACAGCCACCCACTTAATACACACACAGAAATCTATATCACTCACGTTTGTATTATACTATGTGTGGTTAACATTGTGAATGATATACAAGCAAATGCATCTTTGTATGTCTTTGAATAAGCCCAACTTGCATTTATAGTGTGGTGATTACATTGGTGTGTGTGGGGGGGTGTGAATGGATAGTACACATGTACACGCCTCTCCTTCTGTGTTTTATCTTGTGTGTGTGTGTATTTGTGTATGCATGGAAGTGCAGAGCATGTTGTGCTGTATAGCCCAGTCATCCTGTTCAGGCACGGAGGGAGTGGTAAATAGCGAGAGTCCATGTGTGAGCAAGTGTGTGTGTTTCTCCAGCACCACCTCACATCTGGAGAACAGACCACGCTGAAAAGTTAACAAACCGATGCGGTTTCGCTCTGGGGACACATTCCTTTAAACCGAACCCTGTCCGCTCCCTGCCGGCGCTAACACTTGTTGTAGAAGCTCATGGAGAAGCTAAATTATGAAACAATCTCAGAAACAAATCTGTTGAGGGTCAAGCTTTCACTTTCCCTTTCTCAGGAAATGCGTCTTTTCACCTCTGGCAGACTCTAATGACTCTCATGCATATCTAATGTGAGCCTCACTTTTGTGATGAGCCACCTTCCTCAAGGTCCATTCAGTTGTGGTTAGAGCAGTTCATTACCACGCGGGGCAAATAATTCAGCCCGGAATAGTGTAGGCAGCATATTATCATATAGAAAATGACTCCCTGTCATATAAGCAACAGCAGAATGTCCTACCTGGAAGGTCACAGCCCAGTATTTCCACTCTCATCCCGATCCCTGCTGGAGACCACCTCTCTGGATACAGCCTGATGTACTGGGCCACTATCTCCTCAAAATGACGCAGCTCCGGGGTGTCGTAGTGTGTGTTCCCCTCAAAAATCTGTCCAAAATACACAAACAGTGGTCATCTCAGTTTTCTTGTCTGGAAGAGAACACAAACACATAATTTTCCATCTCTCTTCCCACCTTGGGCAGGCTAGTCTTGCTGTCCATGATGAAATTCCAGTCTTTTGCATTCAGGCTATGCGCCACTTTGTACTTCCTGACGAATGCCCGGTTATCTGTAGTCGCCCCACTTCCTGCGTCTCCTCCCCGCGCTCCCTGGGTGATCACCCCGCGCACCGTCTTGGGCACACCTAGGTCCACCTGTAGAGATTAGGTTCAGATGAATTCATGGTGATCAATGAGGCCGGAATTAAAAGATACTACTGAGCCAATGAACAGCAAAGTGTTTTCTGAGTTAAGTGTTTTAGTCTTGGTGCCATAAAATCCTCTTGTACCTGAAGCCACTCCTCTCCAGCCAGGGGCTGTGCTGGGGCAGGGAACCAGCCAGAGCGACTGGCCACCAGACGGGCGGTCCCAGGATTCCACACCATGTCCCTGCTGGAGGAGGCTGAGATCTGCGCATCAGGGAGCAGGCCGGACAGCAGGCCCTGCAGGTCTGAACACGGGGCATCTGGAGTGGGGAGCAGAGAGGGCAGACCTTACTTTAACCTTCACCTTGGGAGGGTTGAAGCAGGAGACTCTGCAACGACCTAACACACACTCACGCTGCTACAAATATTCCCACCTGGGAGCTGTTAAGCTTCGCCACAGGATCGCACTACTGGCCACTGAGCATTAAGAGTTTAGATGAGCAAATGTGAGAGGCTGAGGTGAGAGACTGAGAAGGGAGGGAAGGAACCAGCTGCCATTAGTGAAATAAGAGCATATGTTACGTTTGCTTTTGAATGGGCACATTTCCCTGCTTTGCATTCATGCACTTCACATCTCACACAAACACAAATTTAAGTGTCTTTTAAATATGTTATTTCACTTCTATACAATAGCTTGTCTCTTCGCAGTGCTGCACACATTTTATGTACTTCCACAGACTGAAGGAAAGTTCCGCGTACATGTAAAAGCACTTGGATATGAAACTCATTCAGATATGGATGAGCGAGTAGCGTTGAAAGTATCTTGCTGAGGGAGTGTGTGAGAGGGAGAAATGAGGATTAAGGGGATAAGGGAGGTATAACGCAAGTTTGGGTGGCAGAGAAGAAGACAGTGGGAAGGGCGGATAAAAAAAAGCGAGTGAGCCGCAGATGACGGCTTGGGGAAACTGGGAGGAGAGCAAGATGTTGAGATGAGACACCTACGGAGACAAACAGTGGGAGAGGGAAGGATTGGGGGGGATGAGTGAGAGACTAGGAAAGGTGGTGAGAGGCAGGGAGAGCTTGAGGAAGAGAGAGAGAGACGCGCGGAGGAAACGAGAAAGGCCAGGAGGAAGGGGGATGGGGAGATGTTAGTTGTGCTGACGGTTTAAGAGAACACAGATCAAAGTTTCATGCTGTTATGTCACTGCAAAAGCAGGAGATGTAAATAATGAATACACAGCACAGGAAGTGTACGTGTGTGTGTGTGGTGTCTGTGTACGTTTCAAAGGGTGTGCCTGCTTTTGAGGTCATGTGCTATATTTAGAAACCTCCTGTGTGTGTGGATGTACCTGTACTGTAAGAGCTAATAGTTATTTCAATAGCAGCTGTTGAGGCTGAAGCGAATCACAGTTTCTGATGTAAGAGCGAACAGGGAACCATGAATGATTGATTGGTACTCGTTTCTCGATATAGAGGAGCTCACAGAGCAAAGAGGACACATCAAAAAAAGTATCTAAAACCATGAGAGGAAAACGAGGCGGCATTGGGGAGTTGGAGACAGACAGCGAGCGCGTAGAAGAAGTGGGGGGGAGCACTGAGAGAGGGGAATGATGATGGTGGTGCCTGTGGAAGCAAGAATAGAGGAAAAGTTTCCTTTAATTAGCCCGAGGCTTGCTATATTTCAAAGACAGCAGTGTGCAGAGAGCCTAAGTACACATGTATGGGTGAGTGAGTGTGTGCCAGTGAGTGTGAGTTCCTGATTATTTGGGTTTAGGAGGTTATTTCTTTGCTGATGTTCAGTGTTGTTACAGCTGTAAATAACCGTCTCCTCATCACTTGACGCACCAAAAGTGCAGCAGAAACACTGTTCAGTCAAACTGTGTATACGAGCAAAGTCATCTTTCCTTAGACAAAAAAAAAAAAAGGTTAGGAGGGTCTGACCTTGTGACACACGCCCACACACACCTGTAATCTGGCATCCGTAGAGCTCGAAGCGCAGGGCGATGCCGTTCCTCCACGTCTGCGGTCGGATGCGAACGAACCGGGCCAAAACCGGCTGCGGGACCCGGTTCAGAACCACCTCAGCTGGGTCTGTGTTGGCGTGGAAAATCTGGGAAAGACAAATAGAAGACAAGCAAAGGTTAGAAGATGTGTTGCTCATGTGGGTGTGAGTGTCTTATCTCTCTCTCTCTCTCTCACACACATGCAGCCTCTTGCTGTACATCCACCCACAGTGCATGGTTTCGCTCGGCTACACACACACACACACACACACACAGTGGCAGGCCGGACGAAGCAGACACAACCCAAACACGGATCCAATGTCACCAGCCCAGCTGTCGATGTGTTTTGGGGTCAAAGGTTCGGCTTTGGAAGGCTGGGAAAGTCCGACGATGGATGAGGGTTTCTCTCTCTCTCTCTCTCTTCCTCATGCTCTCACACCCACTGTGCCCACCCACCCACTCACTTCCACACACCTCTATGCTGGTGGCTGTTGGGAGCCGCGGGAGGCATGACCTGACACGACCAAACATGATTGGCCGTGAGACGCAGGAAGTCTGTCCAGGTGGGCAGGATGTGAGTGAAATTAGCTTCCTGAGGCGTCAGGAAAGCATCAACCCAAAGCATCAACATTCACTTCTTCTCCACGAACGCTCCCTTCCTCCCATTTGCTCTTAAGCGGCGGGGTGGGGCCGCAGGGGTCGGAGGGTAAGTGTAACCAGGGTGGTCAAGTTACTTCCTGTTTTGGGCAGAAAAGCGGCCTGTGGTGCTCCAGGGCGTTGGATGGGGACATTCAATGACAGACACGAGTCTTCCTTTCTCTATTTTTTGAGTTTTCCCAAAAACCACTTGTAATTATAAACCTCATCCTCCCACTGCAGCACATCTTCCCCTCTCTCTCTGTCTCACGTCCCTCTGGAAACCCTCCATTTTCTCCTTAAATTTCTTCTTCTAAACTGTACCGTTGGTATCTCTGCACACTTCCCCTCTTAACCCGATTGCCTTTCTTCCTCTTGTTAGTGGCTACAAACTGAAACCACACATAGAAAGACACAGGAAACCGCAGGAACACACACACATATCCCACACACTCAGATAAGCAGAGGAAGCGTCTTTTAACTGACTGAGCGACTGTTAAGTGTCACTCACGCTATCTGTTTGTGGTTGACCATGCCGGCTGATAGGAAGGCCGCTGTTGACTGTCAGATATTTGCAAAACCACACCGACTTACACCACGGCCAACACACACAATGGAAAGATGGAAAGACAAGCAGCTACAAGCAGCTGAATTAAAGATTAAAGACATCATTTCTCAAAAAGGTCCTTACATGATTTCTCTTTTACTCTAATCTAAGCACAGGATGATCAAACCTGAGCACGCGCCCATTGCCTAAAAACTCAATTCCCTCTTGTTTTAATAATGTTATTTTTCATTTAAAGTGATAAAATATTACCACACCACATTGGTGTAAAGTGACCTATTTGTAAAAGCCTTGTTCACAGGAACAATATGCTAGTCCAGATTTTGGAAACTAGTGGGAATATGAGTGATGTGACTTCTAAATCCTACTCAAGGGATTTTATTTGATTTTGGGCATGGCCTGATTTAATCAAGTGGAGCTGACAGCGGTAATACAAAGCAGTGTGAGTGTTTGAACAGATAAGTGGGTCTATCGCTGCTGTATCTACTGCTGGATTGTGGATAGACGGCCGTTCTGTTTACCTAAGAGGCCGAACAGTGGATGTGGGCTCTTATGGGGGTTATGTAAACACCCACGCATGCTCATACAAAGGCGAGCTCATGATGGAGGGCTCGCCTCACAAACAACCGACCCATCTTCACCGCTCCCAGATACTCTGTCAGTGAGGCACAGAGGAAAGGAGGACAGGACGGGAAAAACTGAAAATGACTGCAGGGAGGGAGAGTCCTCAGAAGGATAGTTAAAAACAGATGAAGAGAGGAGTGGGGGCGGGAGAAAAGTTTAGAAGAGGTTGAATGGAGGGCAGCAGATATAACTGAATGAAGAATATGAACAGAGGAATGTGGAAGAGGAGGCAGGGAGTGGTGGTGAGCCGGAAAGAAAAGAACAACGAACAGATTCATCACCGAAATGGGAAATATTTCATCCGAGAGTTTGTCTCATAATAAAGCAAAACAGCAAAATTCAATAGAGTTTCCTGGGATTGCTGTCGCTGTTTAAAGCTCAGTGTAAATATTGTCTCCAAAAGTTTTAACTTTCCTTTTAAATAAAAAAAAAAGATGTGATAGTTGAGATAAAAAAGTGAAACATTTTAGAGAGATATCTCTAAAATATTTGTCCATTACGACTTCCCAGAAATGTCTTGTTCCAATCCTGCCCACTGTGACTAAAAGTCCATTAGCTGGTGCATTACAACATTTTGTTGTTTTCATCTTTGGATAAGAGCAGATAATACGGCCGGGCACAAAGACAGCAATTTGTTCAATAAGAATCAGCTCTCCTGAGGCTTTTTCCTTTTTTCTTTTGGATGTGAGCGGAGGGAGAGCAAACTTAGATCAGAGAAAGAGAAGGGACAGAGACAAAGACAATGAGGAGTTGTCAGACGGCTTCTTCTGTCTCCTCCACATCCTCCCATCTATTGTCAGGGCACCTGAGAGGTCGCTCACTTCACCCCTGGCCCTTTGCTTCCAAGGTTAAAGGTCAATGGTCTCAGGAAGCAGATGGTTGGTCATTGACCAGCTTGTTGATAACGTGGTTACTTTTTGACTAAGTAGGAATGTCCACTGACCATGATCATGTTGCATGCTGGGATTGTGGAAGGGCTACAAGCTGTTGTAATCTGCCTGACGACTGGCAAGTTTTTGCTTGTGTATGTTTTTGAGCTCTGCCCCTCACGTGACGAGGTGGGCTGAATAATTAACGTCATGTTGTGTCTCCTGGTGTGGAGAGTCATGAAAATATAAAGAAGTCATCGGAAGCCACCCACACACACACACACACACACACACACACACACACACACAGCAGCAGCAGCATGCGGCGGTCTGGCTCGTTTGTGTGGACACTGGCGGGACACAGGCACCATGGGTATTTAACTATTGATGACCTCTCCAGAGAACGAGGTCACTGCGAAAGGTGTGTGTGTTATAGTAAACGCCATCACTGCAGATAGAGTAAAAAGAAGCCAGTGTACCATATCTTAAAAAGAGCCAATTTCACTGGCTTTTGTTAGAGCGAAGAACATTTGTTCTCTGGAAAATGAGGCATGGGTTGATGTATACATCATAGCGCGATTCATTTACCATCTCTCTCACTCTCCCTCCATCCTGTGTTTTTGGCACGTCTCCTTCCGTTGCCGGTGTTTTCCTTCAAGCTGACGGCACCACGGGGAGATGTGGCGAGCTCTGCACAAGACATTATTCGTTTCTTGGCCCCCTTTTTTTTTTCATCCTTGTGTTGCTCCCTCGATCCCGATCTCTTTCTCTTTCCATTGAGCGCGTCATCCCTGTCTTCTTGCTCTATTTATTCCTTCTGTCTCTCTCTCTTTATTTCCAGCTCCCCCCCATCCCGTCTTTGCTCCAGACGTTCCCTCCCTCGTTCTTGGTATGAAGATGTTGACAGTAGGAACTGGTTCCAGCTGGCCGCTCTCCACTATTGGCTCAAAGAGGGTCTAGCAGTGTGTGTGTGTGTGTGTGTGTGTGTGTGTGTGTGTGTGCTAAGGTTGAAACAGTGAACCTAAGAAACTGTCTCACACCACCTTATGTCAAAGTCTCCCCCTCTGCACCGCTATTACCAGCCCTGTATGACTGATGCTACCAGCTGCGTTTGATTCTGTCTGCATGTGTGTGTGTGTGTGTGTGTGTGTGTGTGTGTGTGTGTGTGAACCTTTACACGTATGCAGAATTATGTTTGTATCCCGTATTAGCTTGAAGAATGAGTAAGTGAAAAACAAAGCTTGTGTGACAGTGTGTGTATGTGGGTGTGTGACAGGAGCAGGATGAAATGCTGTGTGGGCTGTTTTTTTTTTTTCTCTCTCAGGTTAGTGTGTGTGTGTGTGTGTGTGTGTGTGTGTGTGTGTGCTGGACAGATTCCGCACAGCCTCACAATGCTTTTCAGTAACACAATGCTTGGTTAGCACTGGGGCTGATGGGATTTTCCTCACAGAGGGATGACAGTGTCTTTAATGTTAATTTGTTTGGGTGCACATGTGTGTCTATAAAAAAAAAACAACAAAAAAAACTGTGTTTTGGACCTTTGTGCGAGTGTGTGTGTGTGTGAGATATGCAATTCCTAAGTGTGCAAGCGTCTCATCAAGTAATGAGGTGCATATGTGAGTAGTGTGATTTAGAATTAACAAGTCACATGGGTGTCAAACGGAAAATGTGTCGGCATGCAGAAAGTGAGGCAAAAATCACACACACACACACACACACACACACACACACCAAGCCTGTTTGCTAGTGTGACTGGGGTGATTGCAATCTGCACTGCTGGTGTTTTTCTCTTTCTACAGCACTTTCATTTCTTTACAAAAATGTGCCATTTCCCACAATGCCTTTCCCCTTTCAGCTTCTCTCTGCCTCTGCCTCTCTTTCTGTCAAATAATCTTTATTGGCATTAAATCCTTCGGTCTTTGTTAACACAGCAAATAAGGACACAAATCTTGACAATAAATAGTAACGCCTCCCCCCCAATAACAAAGTGAAGTAAGAACTGCCAAGCCAATCCTTTTATTCATGGGTGATTCATATCTGATGCACAGTCACACTCATGGCTCAACCTTCCACAAACACACGCATATTGCAGCACTACACTAAACCACCAAGAGACGCGCTTTTCCAAAGCCACATTAGCTTCAAGCTCACTGTTAAATGACAATTAAAAGAACCAAATCCCAGTCATTACAGGACCCCCTGACGAGAATTGAGCTTCAACCACTTAAGGGCTCTTTGGGGGGCTTAGGACCGGCTAACCGGGAGTTTGTACGACATGACTGGTGGATTAGCAGTCACGGAAGATTCAACCGCAGCCCACGGGGACCAGAGGAGAACCTGTCTGACGGGCAGAGTGGAAAGTGCAGCAAACTCTTCGGTTGGTGAACTCTTCGGTTTCAGTAAAAATTGAGGCCAGCCTGAAATCATTACTTTAAATGGCGCCTCAGTGTACGATTTGTCTGAAGCCTATATTCCTGAGTTCCATCCTTCGTTCACTGTCTGTGGTCAGCAACAACACAAAGTTTGATCCAGTGTAACCTGAGACACTTTGCCTCCATATTAACCCCTCAGAGAACATTAAATCCTTGTGGATTTTAAGCACAATGTTGTAACTGTCATCTTTTCTTTACGATCATCAAAAACACATGGCATACTTCACCATATCAACATTTCATACAGATAATGTAATGGTATATTAGTGAAAGCTTTGAGGAATATTCACATGCTCTTTGGTTGGCTTCACTTATTTCTGGCTATCAAAAATCCTATATATATTTTCCACTTCTTTGGAAACTATACTTTAACACAAATCTGCTCTCTTTTATTGATCTTCCTGCTGGACTGTGTGTGCATTCTAAATGCAGAAAACATTTTCAAAGCGAGCACTCACAGTACAAGCAGCATCTCCCCCAAATGCATGTTGATGCATCTGTCGGATTCCTTGTATCAAAGTGTCTGAACAGTTTTTTGCTCAGACAGATTAGTGGACTCAGATTACATGGTGCAGACAGACAGGCACACATCATATACATATGCACACACATGCACAGATCTCCAGACAGGGAGATCAGCCAGAGGTTATTTAAAGGAGGGGGTCTGTGGATTGTGTGTGTGTGTGTGTGTGTGGAAGGAGTGGTGGGCATCTGGGGGGGTTCTAATAAATTGCACAGATGTTGACTTTTTAAGTCAAATCCACGTTCCGCTCGATAATCTCCGCATCGAATACCCCCCACTGACCCCACCCAAACCAATCACTGCCACACACAGAAGGGGGGCTCCAATTGTGTGTAAGTGTGTGTGGATTAACCCTCTACATACTCCCCCCCCCTCCACTGTCGCCACTCTATTTTTCCGCATGAAATCCATAGTGACCTTAACCCAGATGTGGGGGACAGAGTTGGAATCCCCTGGAGATCGCACCATGACAACAACAACAACCTGCACTGAATAGTTATTCATACACAAGCATGAATCCAATCCCCCCACCTTGTGCACAAACAAACAAGGATGGATACAATGAGGCTCTATCAGAAAACTAAACGCCACCAGTTTCAGACAATAATGGCGCTACGAACCTCTTCAGCACAAACATGCTCGGTCCACACCTGGTATGACTCCAAGGGTTTCACAACCCCAGGCGTGAGTTTATGTGTGAGCGCTGGTGTGAAAGATGATGAATAGCAAGCCCAGATAAGGGCACACAGAGGACTCTATTGTTCTTGTTTGTCAGCTTCGTCTCCTCTCTCTATCTCTATCTCCTCCTCCCTTCCATTCCCTCTTTCTCTATCTCATGACTGGGGTCATAAACAGTCATGAAGGGGAACGAGCTCCTTCTGGAATGTTATGGATGCACACAGCAGCCTCTGTTGTTGGCGGGCGAATCATGATGGTAGTATAAAGGTTAGTAAATGGGGGCCTTGTAACTCCAAGGTGGAATACTGCTTAAGGAGACATTTGTAAACTTGCGGAGTCTTTGTGTTGAGTGTGCTGATCTTATTATGTGCAAGTGGATCTGACCTCCCACTTGTTAGGGCGTAGAACGTGTGCACGTAGAAAAGCCCACCTTGTGGTTCTTGCCGTGCCGGTACACCATCCAGTCCTCGCCGTTGGTGCTGACCTCCAGTTTGAAGGTGGTGACATAGTAGGACTTCTGCGTCTCCTTGGAGACGGCCCCCTGCGTGGTGATGCCGGTCAAAACCTTCAGGAAGTGGAGGTCAACCTGGGAAAAGGAACAAAAAAAGGAATAATTTGAAACAAGATTTATTTTACTGAAGATGTATTTTCTTGATAGCGGAATAGAGCAGATTAGGAGGTAATAGAGTATTAGAAGGACTGTGTAGAAGGATTTATGGTGGTCAGGACTGATGTAGATAACAGAGTCAGACCAGCTGCTGTGTCTATCTGTCACACAGACAGCAGGGGATGGACGCCGACTGTGGCCTACTGCTGAGGGAGCTTAGGTGGTATATGTGTGTGTGTCTTTGCATTGTCGTGTGTGTGTGTGTGTAAGGGGAGGAAGGCTGGAGGCAAAGATCAATGGCGCAGTGTTCGGATGCATTCCTGAAGAGCACCTTCATCAATCACGGCCTTCTCACCGCTCTCCTCTGCGCTCATGTGTCTGGGTGTCTACGTATGCATGCATACGCGTGGGCCAGTGTGCGTTTGAGACAGGAAAGATTGAGAGCCCAGAAGCACTTCCTTATCATCAGTTCACAGTTCTCCCATTTCCTTTCAGCGTGTGTGTGTGTGTGTGTGTGTGTCCTGCTGTATGTCCTTACTGTATATGAGATGCCGCTGCCTGCAGCATCACTGAGACAAATTCTCAACATTCATTGTTCTCAGCAAGTGAAAGTAAGGCTGATTCAGATTTCGCCTCGTGGGGTCCTTCTGGTCACATTGCAGCTGGAGTTATTAGAACGTTAATATCTGACTTAATGCTGGCATACACTTCATAATTTAAATCAATTCGCACTGAAAAGATCTTGAGCTTAAATTGACTGTTTTCCATTGCTGATTCCTGAGTCTAAATCTATTGTATTTACAAGGTTAAGACCCGAGGTTCTTTACTTCTTAAAGCAAATCCAGGCAGAAATGTGATCTCACCACAAAAACACACTCAGAACAAAATGATCTTGTCCTGATCTTGTCTTGAACCTGACCTGTATGTACTCCTTGTTGCTGTCCTCTGAGGGCGTCCAGGCGTTGTCGTCGTTGTTGAGGCGGGCCTGGCGTGGCAGCCAGCGGTTGTCGTAGAAGGTGGTTGAGGCGGTGATCTGATCGTCGCTGATCTTCCCCGACTCCATGCCGAGTGCCATGCTGCAGTGGAACACTGGTGGGAGAGAGAGAGAGAGGTAAGGAGGAGGGAGATGGAGGAAGCTGTATGTCTGTTGAGTCTGAAAATGAGCTGTAAGAAAGACAAGGGGAAAAGATGAAGGAAGAAAAGATGAATGGAACGGGTGGCAGGTGCAAGAAAATGTTCTAAAGAGAGTGAAAGGGAAGATCTAAGCAGCATATAATAGCGCTTGAAGACAGAGACAGAAAAGTAAATCCAGACAGAGAAGGGGCAAAGGGAGACAGAAAGCAGTCCAACAGGTGAGCATAAGTAAATTGAGGTGAAGTTAATTTATATTCTAAAAGAAAATAGTTTGAGTCTGCTTCTGAGAAATCAGCTCTCTTAGGAGAGAGCAGAATAGGCTGAGAGAGGTGAGAGAGAGCTTTCAAGATTGAAATAGCATTAAAGTAGGCGCAGCAGAAAAGATCGAGAGGGTAAGAGGAGTGAAAGATGAGGAGAGAAAGATGAGTGTCAGCAGAGATGACGGAGGAGAGGCCGTTGAAAGAGAGAAAACAGAGGCGGGAATAAAAACAGGTAAACAAACCCACACGGGGAGCGTCTGCACGCGCAGACACACAGTGGCTAAAAGTTATCTCACACTCACAGTCGCTGACTTCTTTGTGCGTCATGTTGTATCGGGCGGAGAAGCCGTCTTTGGCCACGGCCATGTCTGTGTGGAAGGAGAGGGACAGCAGGCCGGAGGACGACTGGATCTCTGGGGGGATCTTTGTCCCGCAGTACCGGCCGATCAGAGGAGCCACTGCAAACATGCACACACAGATATATATATAAATCAAAGTGATGTAAACATGCATCTTATCTTATAGTTTTTCATTTTTTAGTCATTTTCATTGTGGTATTGCAAAACAAGTCTTCTTATTTCTAAATACTGACACGTTTCTGGGTGCTTTTACTGCTTGATGCTACTTGCTACAAGCAAAAATGTGCATATTTTGTCCTGTCCATTTAAAATAGAAAAAGGAATGCAGCACTGCAAAGACAGGTTTCCAGTGGCCACGCTGCTTCAGTAAGCGTTGTCTAATGAGTCACAGCATGCTTCCCCCATCCTTCTTCCTCCCATCATTCCTCTCCCTCTCTTTTCTCTCCTGTCCATCCCTCCATCTGTCATGTGTGTCTCAGCCAGGGCCCAGCAGGGGGACTGGAATCCCTGCCTTAATGCAAGCTGCACTGGGATCAGCTGCACACACACACACACACACACACACCAGTGAGGATTACAATAGTCTCAAGAGTGGCTCCCTCACCAGACACCGAATTCTTCACCCCTCCGTTTTGTCTCCCATCCCTCTTTCATGCCCGAGGACTCGGCTCACTGGAACTGGGTTACACTTTAATTTCCTCCTAATTCTCAACTTTAAATGGTATAAATTGTTTTCAGCTATCAAAGCTCCCAAATTCAAGGCTATAATTGGAATTTTAAATCCACTTGGATCCCTTTTTAGCTACTGAAAATAGAATAATTAGAGCAAATCCTCAGTTCTCTGCTTCATATTTTTAAAAAAAAGGAGGAGAGGAGGAGAGGCTGAAAGAAAGCGAGCAAGAGAGAAGGGGGAAGTGAACCACTCACCACCACTAATGTGGTTTTCATCAGCACCACAGCAACCAACACTACCCTATGGCGGTCACTATCAAAGCCTTTGATAACATCCTCAAATGTTTTTTCCTCGCCACTTCCTGATCTCGGCTGATAGGCCGCTTTCGCAACACTCGGCACCTCCTATTGGATGCGAGCAGATATTCATCATGGCCGTCACTCTCACTCGCCCGGGGGAGGAAGGAAGCGCCGGGTGATAAGGAGGTAGGACAGGGAGGATAGGAAGGGGGTGATGAAGGGTGTTATTATAGAGAGGGAAGAGGGGCATGGGAAAGGGCTGCTCCTCAGGGGTGGAGAGGCACTTACAGCTCCCTGTGTGAAATAATGTTTCCTCTATGTAATGTGGAGGAATGCAAGGCAAGGCTGCTTACATCAAAGAGAGCGATGGCTGCTCAGGAAATTGAAGACTGGTATGTAAATTTTTGTAGGAGAATTGGGGGGACTGCACGAGTCTGTGTGGGCTCTGAATGCAGTTATGGAGGTGATGGATGTGTGTGTGTGTGTGTGTGAACCCAGAAACATTGACTTTCTAAGCATGTGTCTAAGCCATGCACCTTAATAAGTGAGTGTATAAGCGGTCTGTGCTTTGATTTGAGCCATTTCAACATCAGTATGTGCGTATGCCCTCACCTTGTGGCAGCCCATCCCACACGTCCAGCCAGTCGTACTTGCAGTCGCCCTCTCCCACCAGCAGGGGATCGTTCTCAAGGTCAAAGGTGAGGAACGTGAGGGTGATGTCCATGTGAGGTGGGGCGATGATCATGTAGGAGCACTCCAGATTATGAGGGTATTTATCCGGGAACCCCGGGGACTCGATCATGCCGGAGGGGCTGGTGAAATTGCGGAAGCAGAATTCCGACCCTGTGCGGATACAAGGATAAGAGGATATTTAGAAAGAAATAAGCAATCGGTCATATTAAGAGAATATACAGGCATAGGCAATCGATCATGCGAGGATATCTCATCTGACTTGCAGAGGGTGTTTCAGAGAGTCGTTCATCACTGACAGTGGGCTGGAATATACAGTAGCTGTGGTTGTGGGACACACAAACACACAGGGTTTATGATTACCGATGAAGGAGAACATACACCGTAAGCACATGTTCAAGAGGGCGTTTCTAATGTTGCAGTGTGTGATACGAGCAGACTAATAACTCTTTTGTCCAATACTCAAAGCATCTTCAACCCCTTCAAGACGGGAACAATGAGCAGGAAAAGCAGTAGTGATATGTTTGATAGCCTTGGTGTGGCCTTAAAAGACCCGTCCTCATATGTTTGTGGTTGCACAATATGACATTAATGATGCTCATTTATGTGGTGAGGCGAACAGACAGACCTCTGCTCCACTTTATACATTCAAAACAAATATTCTCCAACACTCTCCGCCCCTCTCGCTCTCTTATGCACTCTCTCTCTCTCTCTGTCTCTCTCCGTCTCTCTCACACAGCCTCGCAAACACCACAAACGTTGTGCAATGGTTCTAAGTGGGCCCATTGCGGTGGCTCCTCATTAGCCATGCAGATTTATGCGCCCTGGGCGGCTCACCTTGAGCGGCGGCAGCTGTGTGGCTCAGATCATCTACCCATCAGCCACTGCTCCGCGGCCCACTGGGGAGCCTGAGTCACTGCAGAGCGTTTATGGACCGGCACATCAATGAGGGTGGTAGAGAGAGCTGACGGTCCAGCACATTCTCACACACACACACACACACAGACAGCAGACAGGGGACTTTACACAAATGTCACACACACAGGCTCATTCATAAATGCTTTCTATTTTCTCAGACAGTCTATTTGCTTTCTCCTCAAACATTTCTATCTTTATATGTGGGCTTTAAACAGTCACGTCTGTTTAGCTGTATGCCTTTCTTGTGCCTCTGTCTATTTTTATGCTTACAAGAAGGCCAAAGATCTTCATGTGATAATGTTGCTAAGAGACTGCCGCATTTTCATGAGGTCTTTGTTTAACTGCACATGTCAGAAATGCCTGTGATTGTGACCTTTCTAAACTAACTGATGGCACTTAAATCTGTGCTCTTCTTGTGGCTATTTACAAATGCACTTGCAGTGGAAGCTGGTTTTTACAACTTCTCTCCAGCTGAAAGTACTTGCGCAAGGTCGACTGACAAAGGATTTCACCGCATGCTCTTTTGCAAAGACGTTAACAACTGGCAAGCCAACTATCATAAGGAAAGCGAGTCTGTTCTTGTGGTATTTTCCCATCCTTGAATGTGTTGGAAAGCAGATATGGAGGTCGGGTTGAAGAGACTCGGGGGAGACGCTTCTGGTGGATTTCAAACTTGGGAAAGTGGGGTTGCATCCAGCTGCACTGCACTGTGTCAGAGAACTGCCAGGTTGGCCTGATAACCAGATACATATTCATAAAAGCAGCGTTTAGAGGCACAGACGTGTTAACAATACATTCCTCCTGCAGCATTCCTCCAAGGCACCAGTCCTTATTATCAGGCAGCCCTATAAAAGTAGAGAGGTTGACTGGCTGCTCTGGCCCTCCCCTGTCTACACTTGGTTAATGGTAGAGAACTGACCCCAATCAGCACAGAGAGAGGAAAAAACTCAGGAGAAAAACAGTCTACATCTCTCTCGCTTTGTGTTTCCTGTTCTGAAGCAGCTTCCTTTTGCCCGTTTTTTCTTGCCTTTTCCTTTTTCCTCCTCCCACTTTGATGCCAATTATCTTTGTATTTCTTTTTGCTCATTGAGTCATGTGTGTATGAACATATCTACAACATCTACCTGCGTACGTGTCTGTCTGTTTTGCATGCGTGTGCGCGTGTTGTAGCAAAGACGACGGAAAACAAACGCGCGAATCTTCCCCCACATGTTAAAAGCAGCACTCAACCTCTTGTGTCGACTCCCACACACACACTGCAACATCAAAACACTCGTGGATCATCTGCCTTCATGCTAGGAGCCTGGCTGCCTACACACACACACACACACACACACAGAGAACTCGACGTGTTGAAATATGACAGCAATTTGCAGCAGGCTACCGGCGAAATCTCCCTATCCCCTCAACTACTGGCCTCACCTCTCTATGTTAACCGTGCTTTTGTGTGTGTGTGCATGTCTACAGTTACTGTGTAGGAGAGAACAGCATGAATTAGACTAAACATAAATGATATGAATCCATTAAAGCCGTAAGGTGCATGTGATTGTAGTGTGCTTATAATGTAACAGTAAATGAACTATGCAGTATGCATGAGCCATATGCCGTGCTAGTCTGTGTCTCTGGGTCTTTCATGTATGCCTTTTATTAAGCTCCCTACATCTTTCGCTGCTTGCATGCTTGTCTCTCTGTATGAGCCTCCTGTGTGTGTGTGTCTGTGTCTGAAGGTGTGTGTGATAGATTCGCAGTATGTGTGAGACCCAGTAACACACTGGCCTTGTTTCTTACTGGGTCACAGTGCAGCAGTCTGGAGTCCTACTGCCGAAAACTTCAATCTGAGCACAGCTTGACTGCATCGCCTCCAAACACACCACTCTGTGTTTAGACTGTGTGTTTTACACTCGGTGTGCTCAAAATAGTTGCTTCAAACACTCTCCGCTGCCACGCGCCAACACTATGTACGTGCACGTGTCCATATATTTGCGTGCATTTACCCTTTGCACTGTTTGTGTATGCATGAGTACCTTCTCTTTTCGTTAGTGCTCATTAGTTCACAGTGTATGAACACGACAAAAACAAGTCCTCCGGACTACCTCCTCTCCGCCACGTCTTAGATGAAGCGTGCACACACTCACACATGCTGGCCGTTCGCAGGCCCCCGGTTGGTGCTTGCATCGCACCATGAGCTGCCATTTGGCAAGAGCTGTTTGCTGGCAAAGATGGGGAGGTCATGGTGTGAGTGTGTATGTGTGTGTGAGTGTGACGCAGGGGGGGCGAGAGGGTGAGTTGCTGGGTAGAAACCACTCGACTCTTGCACATGAGTGCCTGATGTAGTAGCAGCTCCACATGTTGTGTCAGGGCAACCCCCTTCCCTCCTCCCTCTCCGCCTCCTCTTCTCTTCTCATCTCATCCTTTCCTTCGTTTCCTGTCCTCACAGCAGCGGCGTGCAGAGTCTGTGTTCATTCACTCTTTCAACTCTCTGTCTTGTCTGGCGTCGTCTTGCTCCCCCTGTCCTTGGCATGCAACTCTTGCTGAGGGCTCACCTCTGCGTTTGCGAGTGTCTGCTGCACATCAAAACTGCCTCGCCCTCCGCTTTCTACCTGCCTGCCTCAGTCTGACACACATCTACTCCTGGTACTCAGACACACGCAGATCTCTCATGTAACCCTGCTTGAGCTCAGTTCAAGATTTCATTGAAGAAAATCTCTCCTGAGGCATCTGAGGAGATGTGTGTGTGTGCGTGCATGAGCGTGTGGCGGAAGGGGCGTGCTGCACAGAGAGGGGGGGGGGTGTTAGGGTGAAAAACCCACAATAACAACAACGACAACATCGTGAACAAGACGAAGACCCAAGAAAAGAAAAACAACATTCTTGGCGTGCCATGGCATGACACTTTCATAAGCCCAGAGAGACATCGGTCTGAAGCATCATGGAGCAGCTTTATACAGGGAGGAACGCTCCTTCTAAGTCACGAATCACGCTGATGCCTCTGTTGTGTGTTGTGGAATGGAATCAAGGCATCAAGGAGTTTTTTTTTTAATCTTGAGCACAAAAAGAAAAGGCAAACGCCAAAAAGCCTCCTGCTGTTTGTGATCAAAGTGTTGTTGTGCAGCAGTCTTATTCATGCAGTCGCTGATGATGCCTTATTATTTCATTTTGGAACACGTTCTCTTCATCACTGATCGGTTTTAAACACTCACCCAGTTTATTTATTCATGAAATTAATTTACCTTTGCCAGTTAATTACTTGAATGTAATTTCAGCATCGGGATGAGTCGGGTGTTTCAGGAATAAACACCACATGGCAATCAGCCATATAGTAACAGCCATCGCTGACTTAAGGGTCGCCATCCAATCAACACGATAGCATCAGAAATACACACAGGGCCAATGTTATGACTGGCACTTGGGAGGAGGTCCTGCCTTAGGCGGTGCTCCCGCCGTGACCCCACAGATGCCACGGCAGCGGTCACGGAGGGGACCCAACGCCCTGGGGTGCTCTCGGTCCAGTCTTAACCCAGGATTGGCTGCGACGTTATCTGCCCCCGCCGCGCTAGTGGTGGGCTTTGGGGAACTGGGCAAAATGGGGGCTTTGCTGGCAGTTCTTCCCCCTGTAGCCGTGGTAACAGCGTCAGTGGCACGTGATTGTGTGTAAGTGAAAGTGTATGAGGGATGGATGTGAGCTTGGGGGGGTTGGAGGAGGAGGGGGGTGGTGATATAAAGGGTTAAGCACGCATGAGTAGGAGCAAAGTAGGCCACAACAATAATGGGGAGGAGGGGAGTCATGCACTTTCACTGTACAGCAGGATTAGGGCATACGTGTATTCTATATATGTGTGTGTGTGTGTGTGTGTGTGTGTGTGTGTGTGTGTGTGTGTGTGTGTGTGTGTGTGTGTGTGTGTGTGGTGGGGGGCGGGATGTTGTTTTGGGGCAACCGTTCACCCTGGCTCCCCCTCAGGAGATGCACTAAAGGGTGGAGGGGTATCAGGATGGATGTAGAGTCAAAGGTCGACTCCTGCTCCTCCTTGCTGGAAATAATTAGCTTTCACTGCACTGTACCCCATTTAACACACACACACACACACACACGCACACACACACACACACACACACAGACACACACATAAACACAAACAGATTGCTTGTCCAATTCAAAATCCCCTAGAGTTGTTACAGTCATCGCTTATGTAATAGGGTTGAATGAACACAACAAAAACAAGCCGCGGTATCATTAGTTCATACAACGGAAAACAGGCCAAGATATGCCTCTCACTTGCTGTTTCTCTCTCTCTCTCTCTCTCTCTCTCTCTCTCTCTCTCACACACACACACACATACACAGCCAAAACCAGACACACACTGTCTGACTTCTAGACATAGTGCGTGTGTGTGTGTGTGTGTGTGTGTGTGTGTGGTCAGCCTGGACTGTAGGCTGTACTGTCTGTTTAAGATTGGAGGGAAGCTGCACACACACACACACACACACACACACACACACACACACACACACACACACACACACACACACATATCTTCCAGCTGTGTGCTGAGATTTCTATCTCTGCTCGGACGCACCCTTTAAAAACACACACGCACCCATAAACACACACCCACTCATACATTTCTAGGATTACCCTCCACAGCTAAATAAATGTCTTTTCTTTACCATTACTGTCTACTAACACTGTTTAGGTGCACAACACTAAAGTCCATTAACGAGGGTAACGAGGGTGGTGCAATTACTTCCACTTTGGTAAATAAACACATCTCAGCCGGGATCTCCGCGTTCCCATCAGAAGTTGTAGGCTGTGTTTAGTGGAAACCCATGGCCCAGGCCTGCCACGGTAAGACAAACAGCCATGATGAGAGAGCGTGCAGGCGCTGGAAATGCAGTAATTAACACATGGCCTCAATCACGCATCCAGAATACATTTTCACTCTCTGACTCATCCCCTGCTTGTCGGTCTGTCTCCCTTCACCCCAATCAGTTTCTTACTGTCTCTGTCTCTGTTTGTATACCCCTCTCTCTCTCTCTCTCTCTCTCTCTCTCTCTCTCACACACACACACACACACGTGCATCTATCATCTCGCCTCCACATACATACAGACAGACAGAATCTCACACAACAAGCTGAGCAGAACCACCCACACATGCAGCGAGCAGACACCTACATCTGCTCCCACAGTGACACAATCTCTTATACCCCCAGAATTTATACCAGGATCTTGTTAAAGCCATGGCAACCGCATCCCCCATCCACCAGCCTTCAATCCATCCACGCGCATGTGTATGTGTGTGTGTGTGTGTGTGAGACAGATGCAATCTACACTATTACATTGTCGGGGTTTGGGCTGGTGGCCTTGGTAACGGAGCTGCACGTCAAATCTGGGTCACATTCATTTGACACAAAACCAGAGATACTTTTCAAAGGCAGGAGGTGATAACTCAAGAAATTCTTTCTTTTAGGTGGCTGCTTATTTTAAACCCTGGCTTTAACCTCTCTTCAATGGCTTTAAATGGAAACATTCTTTTTATTTCTTGTTTTTCAATTGTGAGGCCTAAATATCTGAATTTCAATGAATTGTGGTGTGTCATAGAGCTACCTAAAATGTTGCAACCACTGCACAGACAATCAGCTGGTAACTCATTTGAACATAAATCTCTTAGCTGCCTCAAGGCCACCTGACCACTTCACCTCTGCTTCTACTACACACACACACACACACACACACACACACACACACACACAGACTACTACCAAAACAAATATACTTCCCACTACAACATCACCTGCAATGTGCACTTCACCTCGTGCACTTCCACGACCTCGGGAAAATTCCATTCCGGCGCACACTCATCCCCATCAATCTCCTCGCCACCACTTCTACCTGTAAACCTTTAACCTTAAGTCCAACTCCAAGTTGCCTCGGAGCTCTCTCCATCATCCCACCGCCGCCTCCCACACCAAACCCTCCTCATCTCCCCAGAGGAAGCGGATCCTGCTCCAATTAAGCAAGCATTCCTCACATGCTTTCAGGCGGCTTGAAAGTAGTTTAGTAGTTTTTTTTTTCTCCCCCCCTTCTCTTTTTAAGTTTTGTTTACATGCTCGGCTGCGTCTGCCCATGTAAATTGTTGAGAGAGTGTTGGGGTGAATGATCACAGGATTCGGGCCATTAACATGGGGCAAAGAAGTGGTACAAAGACAAAATCATTAACTCCAATGATTAATGTACAGCAGAGCCTTATGTTTGGTTCAGAGTGTGGAAAACTCATGTTTCCCACAAAGGTCTTTGAATACTTCTAGACTCAGATAAATGATATGCAATAAGCAGCAGACTGTGGCCAACAGCGGGGACAGACGCCGTCAGGGGCTGAGTAGCTGCAGCACTTATAGCCAGATTCTGTCTGTATCATAAAAATCAGCAGCAAGTGCCAAATAGTATCAGCTACCAAACTTTGTATTTCAAACTGCATGTCAGCATAATGTAAGACTATTATGATAAATCAAAATGTAAGAAGATTGGAATAGTCAAGAACTTTATACACTCTGTTCTCTGCTATTTAGCTTTAAATGTGATTTTTGTTTAAATTATAGAAATATTTAACCAAAAAAGGGGAATTCACCTTCATTTATTTGTGGATTTCTTAATACAGAGAAAATATAAACAGGTTTCTCAGGTCCAGTTCCTCACCTGTTTTGAAGATCTCGTAGCGCAGAGAGAATCCCGCCCCCTGGTGGGCGTAGTCTGAGACAAATCGGATCTGTAGGGAGGGTCCAGATGAGATGATCGGCGCCGGGGCGATGTTGCTGCAGTGTCGACCCAGAACATCAGCAGTGTCCGAAGTCCCGTCACGGATCTCGATGAAGTCGTACCTGATTCCGCAGAAAAGGGGGAATAACAAAGAAAGGGATTATTTCCTGTTGCTTTGAAAGGTTTTGCCTTAAGCATCCTTCAGAAAATGA
The DNA here is from genome assembly GCF_042242105.1 of Pempheris klunzingeri. Classification (NCBI taxonomy): domain Eukaryota; kingdom Metazoa; phylum Chordata; class Actinopteri; order Acropomatiformes; family Pempheridae; genus Pempheris; species Pempheris klunzingeri. Next base: position 3,452,947 of record NC_092035.1, read on the forward strand.
TCCTAACATTCAGTTTACATTGAGCTTAATGCAGCAGGAAAGGATTAAGAGAGGTAAAGAGATAAAAGCGGAGCAGTGGAGGCTAGATAAACATAGATAGATAGTTATGGGGTTATGCAACAAGCTAAGCTAATAAAAACCAGACAGGTGTGGACCTATTTACCACCAGAGTTCAGCCTCGGGACAGAATACACAGTGTCCACACAAAGCATTTAGGAACACAACACAAGATTAAGACACAAATAACTATATCTGCCACAGACTTGGCTCTCAGACAAAACATCTCCACCTTACTTGCGCTCTGCCCCCTCAGCTGCATTCAATAAATTCAGCTCTTACGACTCAGCTCTGCCCTGATCAACAACCTCAGACCCTGTTTACATCAGCTTGGGGTGAGCGGTCCCCAAACCATTGAAGGCTGGATCACAAAAAAAAAAAAAAACCAGAAAAGAGGAGGGCAGCGTCTGCAACCTGAGGGTGAAGAGGCATGCAAATAGACAGCGGAATGGGTTCATTAATGAGAAGCCTAAAAATAGACGGAGAAGCTCATGAAGAAATAAAGAGGCGAGGGCTTGGGCAGAGGAAAGGTGAGGTCATTAGCAGCACAAGGGGGCGGGTTGGGGGGGGTAAATAAATGTGAAGACGCCTTGCTTTTTAGCTTCCACATGCTTGAACTCTCAGCTCATCGTGACCTTTGACTAACTAACTGACCCGGAACGATAAAAGCAAATTCTTAACTGTCAGGTCAGTGTTTGTGGTTGTGTGTGTGTGTGTGTGTGTGTGTGTGTGTCAGAGAGAGAGAGAGAGAAAAGAAGAAGAGAGAGAGAGAGAGAGCCCACCTGGCTGATCCCGAATTAGCTCACAGCCCTGTGTGTCATTCCTCTAACACTATTAGACACATGCAACCGCACAGACGGAGACAGGACTGCCCGTGGTTGATGTTTTATTTGACATATCAGCCACTAACAGAACATTTGTGCTTCTTTTGTACGTAGGTTTGAGTCTTATTTGCTACAATCCATCCTCTAAATTTGATAAAATGTCATGAAATGTTTAAGAATATCCAAAACTTCACTTTGTTGCCAGGTCAAATGTATGCCTATACCCCCATATAAAGAACAGAGCAAGAGGGAAAGGAGAGATCAAGTGGGAATAAACACACCAGTGAAGCCGTGACAAGTATAGTCGGTTGTTTTCCTGATGGAGAATTGCTTTATTTAAAAGTCAAGGGATCCCTCTATCACTATAAGTAGTTTAAATGGGAATCACACTCTGTGTTAAATCTCCAGATGCCTTATGCAGAGAAAGTTTCAATTCCTCTTTTAAATGTTTTAGGCCTCGAACCACTGAGTGCTGCACAATGAAAACAGTCATTTTCTGTAAAACGCAGTCCTTCTATGCATTACCTCCAATAATTGACGCCGTAGCATTGTTGATATGATTAAGAGGGAACCAGCCTGTGCTCTGGGGAGCTGACAGTAAACCACCTGGGCCTGTGAAGATGTGGTAAACGCCATAATTTCTGTTTGTTGCTATCTCTGTGCTTTAAGTACTGTTTTAAGTAAGCACATTTCTCCAGCCATCCTCCAAACAGGCATTCATACTAAAAGTCATTTTCACGTTCTGCCTGTTTTTGTAAGTTGGTGCTATATGTGTGCAAATCTGCATTTTCTGTTCAATATGCACGTTGTTGTATTTCAAGTTAAATAACTGTGAATAATGTCTTTGTTATTTTGGTCTCCATAATTCATCCCTGGTTCTCTCTCCCTCTACAGTGCTAACAAGTGTTTCTTCACTCCCCTTACTGCGATTTCCTGCGTAACTAACTGCATCGCCGCAGGAGCCCTGCAGCGACGTCGAGGACACCCTCCCGACATACACACACCAATGCACTCTTCTCAATTAGTTCATATGACAAAGACGTCAAAAAAAAAAAAAACAACGGGGCCGCTGTTGTCTCACTAATTACCGTGATGGGCTCTTTGATGCTGAAAAAGCATCACAGACGTCTCTGGGTTTTGGGACACACGCAGCATCTTGCTGATGTTCTAAACAGTTTTTTTTCCTCGCTATACTTTCCCAAACTAAACTAAAGTATTCAGCAAAACTGATGTGCGCCTAGCAGCACTAGGCTGTGTTTCTCTGTGGCATCTAAGCGCTGAGAGCGCTTTTGTGCTGCAGCTTGGAATAAAACCTAGATTGAGTCACTAAGCCTCTTTTTTGGCTATCTCATTCCTGCAGTGCATTGATTCCTATACAGAGGATTCAAGGTAAGACTGCTGATGGAGGGATAATCCCAACCACATTAATCTGGGTCAGAGTGGCACGCGTACAGGTGAGGATCAAAGTGTAAAAATGCTGCGATGAGCTTGTAATGTCACCACAACATTGTCAGCGCCGTGCGAGCCTCTCACAGATGGCAATGTGTAGGAAGTGGTCTGTTTTATTAAACCCAAAACGTATTAAAATGATCAGAATATGAGATTACATAGCAGACAAGTATTGTTGTGTTGTGAAATTATAATGAAGCCATTTTGGAAAGTGTTATTTCCTGCTTAAGTTATCTCTGTGTGGGCTTCTGGACAATTTCTAAGGGATAGGCTGTGTTGGAAAGTGGGGGTGTGGAGTATTTATCAGGGATGGAAGGTAATGAAAGGTGGTATCGAGCTGAATTATGGGAACAACAGGATCCAATGCTTTTTGGACTAAAACTCAGGATATATCTGCCTCCGCTGCAGCAATTTTGGCTGTTTTCTCCGTCTGTTTCCCCTTAAGTGTGTGTAAGTGCAACACTAAATCGCTGGAATGCTCTTTCACCAATTCAGGATATATCTGTTCAGCAGCATGGAAGAACATGTGTGAATGATCCAAAAAACAGATGTCATTCCACTCTAAAGTAATCCATTTATTAAGACACTGTCCCGTGATATTGGAGAGAAGACGTCGCAATAAGGAGTTAAATGTGTGTGATGGTTGGGGATGAAGCAAATCAGCACAAAAGTAGGCCTGAAGAGCACTTGTGCTAGTAAAGAAGCCGTTGGCCAATTCCCTTATACATGTCTTGGTTGTAATCCTGCATTACAGGGGCGATCGTAAAGGCTTTAGTGGCAAGCTCCCACGGTGAGCCCGTAAGAGCCACGGCTATCCTTAAGTACGCCTGCTTAGGGCTGTAACTGACACATGCTTAGGGAAAACACACACTCAAACATGCGCCAACAAACGCACACGGACACGCACGCCAATGCAGATAGACAGACATGCGTGCGCACAAGCACGAGGAGATGCAGACAAACACATGGGTGCGCGTACACGCTCGGCTCTGTGTTGCCAACACCAAGGATAAAAGGCCCGCGAAAGAGCTGAGAGCCTAATTAGGTTTTAATTGATTTTGGAGTGGGTTTCTATCCGTCTCTCTCGCTCTCTTTCAGTCTCACTCTCTCCTGTCGTGGATTAGCGTCAGTGAGTGAGTGTTCCTCAGATGTGATTATTGACCTGTTCGCTCAGCCGCTCCCCAGGCTCTGATGAATACATGTATGAGGGCCTGACGTGTGAGAGCCCACTGTCTGTCTGTCTGTCTCAAACGCACACTTGAGCGCATTCCACAACATTGCACTTCACACGCATAAATCATTTGGCACATGCGCGCACCCGTGAAGGCGTCCACGCAGATCCAGGTTCCATTAGGGGTTGTTTTGATCCAGACCCCGCCTATGTCTGACACCACCCATACCCAATTCCCATCTTTCTGTCTGTCTGGCAGTCTGTCTGGGTCTGCATGGCTGGTGCTGTGTTTAGGGACACACTCCCTCCCCCCTCCCCTCTCCCACCTCCACCTCGCCCATGGAGAATAACTGGAGCAGAGGGAGAGGGGTTAAGGAAACTGAAAACCCTTAAGGGCCAGTAATTCTGCACCAGTCCAGACATGTCCTCTCTTCCTCTGCTCTCATATATCACTCCGTCCCTCCGCCAAAACAACTAATTGCCTTTCACACCTTTGCTGTTTGTCTGGGACCGGGGACATTTCCTACAGATATTGGCAGCTAACCACAGAGAAGCATAACTGCAGTATATAAGCGCTGTATGAATGTACATTTAGAGATCTAACCAGCCTTTTGTGGCCTTCAGGGCTCTGCTAGTGGTCATCCTCCCTTCCTGTTCTTCTCTATCTTTTGTAAAATCAACAAAAGGAGCTCTTGCCCAAAAAAGAACTAGCTTGGGATATTGTCTTTCATTTAGTTTAATCTCAATGCCTACTTAAATACAGAAAGCATACATCACGAGTGCTGGAATTACACAAAAGATTAAGACATAATTCGCTGCGGGTGCGTCACGGTCGTCTGTTTTATTTTGTTTATGCTGATAAAAGAGCAACAGCTGTTCGGAAATATCAGCAAACCAAACTTGGCTGCACTCGAGCACTTGAGGCCTTCAGTTTTCCTCTCTGCCTCATTGTGTTTTTTGTCTTCCTCTTATTTCCTCTCTCGGCGCATAGAAACCCACAAAATCCCGATCCAGTAAACAATGAACAACTGTCTTTCGCTTCTTTCTTCTCCCTTTTGATGATGTACGGAAGCAGGAATTAAGTGAGGCGGAGGGTGTACAGTAGACACACACACACACACACACACACTACCGCCCACTCCTCCAGCCCTCGATGGGGACTCTAATAAACCATAAGTGCCTCTGAAATATTAACTAGATTCTGCGAGCAAAATCCCTGCAGATCCACAGGGCCTGCCATCTTCAATCTAGCCCAAAAACAAATAGCACTCCCCAGTCCTCATCTCCTCATCTCCTCATGCCTCACCTCCCTCTTCTGCAGCCCATCACAGATTCATGCTTACAGATGACTGGGGCCAAACCGCTGACCACAGGCCGTCTGGGCTCGGCCCCAGACCTTCTAGAGGGGCATCGATCTGAAACTGTAACTGCTGTCTGAGCTCAAGCCGCGACCCCGCCGCCCCTGCTGGATGCATTTTAATCGACCTCTATCAACATATATTTGCGTTGGAGATTTTTTTTTTCTCTCGCTGTGCTGCAATTCATCCAGACATTTGTTCCTGCAAGAGAATTTAGATCCACTTTGCTTCCAGGTTTTGGACTGAGGAGCTTGGCACAAAGAGGAGTGAGACACCAGTGCTGCACGATGTTAGACTACGCTCTTAGGTGTGATGCATTGTTCATATCATATCTCTGTAGCGGCAGCAATCGATCGAAGGAAGCATTTGAAATGGTTGATCACACTGGTTTTTACATTTAATCATACTTGTTACTTGTTATATCATCATTATAGCGCTGACAACTGTGACAGTTATCACCGCTGAATGCTGATGACCATGATCTTGTCCTGAATGCCGGCCAGTGTGCCAGATATTGACCGATCAGAACCTGAACAACTCCCTTTAGTCATGACCTCTGGCAACTCATCTGTCTCTCCTTTCATCCTAAACCATCAGCCCCCTTTCTCCTCTTCATCTCCTTCGCTCCCTCCTCCGGCCATTGCTGATCATCTATCGATTTCCCATTACAAGCGGAACACAGAGATTGATCCCACACCTCTCTGCTCCCCCGTTGGGTATTCATAAGAGGGTGATATCATGCACACACACACACACACACACGCACAGACACACATGTAAATACAGGAGAGTTGTTGCTGTGTGTTGGAGGCATCTCTCACTGTGAGCACGCATGTCAAGGGGAGTTACAGCTCTGTATATGTGTGTGTGTGTGAAATGTTATGAAGATATATCATAAAGTCATCCAACCTCGGGCTGCATTCAATAACAAATAACCAAATAAAAGTGATAAAATAAAAACCACAAAGGTGGAAGAAATGGATCCTGACTCACTCCAGTTTTATGGTATGTGTGTTTGTGTGTTTGTGTGTTTGTGCGCGAGTCTGTGTGTGAATTGCCTCAATTTTTAATTCAAGTGTGTAAAAATAAAACACTGCCTCCTCGGGCTATGGGAGAGGGGGAATGAAAGAAGAAAGGGGGGAAAAAGATGGATCAAGGAGAGCCGGAGAGAAACAGAGACGGAGAGAGGGAGGGAGAATTGTCTCTACCTCTCTCTCTCTTTCTTTCTCCTTCTCCTCCTCCTCCTCCTCAGCTCCTGGTATATCACTAGGTAGCATCCTGGGGCTGTGGTGATGGCAGATTGCATTAGAGATATGGGCCTGATATTTCATCTAGCCTTTATTACATTTAGTTCACATCAATCGGCTGGCAACCTGGAGGTAAGAGCTATTTGGCACGCGGCCGGACTCCCCCTGAAATGAAATCCTGAATTAAAGTGCCACCTCAGACATGGAGCGGCTGCATAAGGCTGCAGATTTGATTGCTGCAGTAGAGCCGTGGTTTGGCCACGCTACATTGTACGAGCACTGACTGTTTGAACTCACTGAGGGAAAATCACCAGCTGGCCGGGGATATTAACCAGAGTTCAGACCCTTTGCCTCCGCTGACCAAGCACTTTTCTCGGTTTTATAAGGTCCCAAAGTGCCCAAAAGGGGATATGATGGCTGATGAGCTCTTACCCTGACAGGCTGCATGCTTATGTGTGTACGTGCATGTGTTTTTAAGCGTGTCCACTAAAAACACATGTTCATTTACAAGCTTCATGACCATGATATCATGTATATTTTTCTCTTTGTGTGTTTCCGTGATCAGCAGTCTAGACCACATAGCTCTGCGTCTTTCAGGTAACACACAGCTCTGGTTTTCTCTGCCGCCGTCTCTGTAATCCCAGCTGTCATGCACATTTTCAGCCTTGACCAAGATGGTGAGCCCTCCACCTCTGCACCCCTCCGGCTCCCCTCGCCCTAACCTCGCAGAGGACCGTGAAAACATGCAAAAATCTGCTCTCTGCTCACTCACACTGCCGTGCCTAATCATACAGGCAAAAAAAGGAAGCTATCCATAACACTGCTACACGGCTCGGATCAATCCGGGTAAAAAGCATAGCACAGGACGGAGAGAGCAGGAATATCGAGCAGTACTTTGCCTTTTTCCACTTATTTCTGCGCCCGAAAGGGAAACGCATCCTCCATGAAACACAGAAGGGCAAACACATTAGTGTTAGAGGTTATGCATAAATAAATGTTGGCGTGATCCCCTATTCCTCTAATGGGCCTTTAAAATTGGGGTTATCATAGATAGATGGATGGAGGGAAGAGGGAAGCGGAGCGGATAGTCTTACAAACTAACACTCGCTTACATGCTTGCGGAGTTACTCACATGTAGACGCCTTTTCCCACCCACGCTCACTGACTCTCTTTCTCACACACACACACACACGTACTACACACTCATACATACAGGATGAAGGGAGATTGAGTGGGAGTGTGTGTTAGAGGGCAGGCCAAGGCCTTCATCCCTCCAGGCGAGTGTAAAAAAAAAATCACCCCCATCCTAATAAAACCCTCTGCAGAGAGGAGAAAAGAGGAGGCATTTCAGTTTTCTCTTCCTCCTCCCTCAGCCTCCTCCTGCCCTGCACGCCTTGGGCTGTGAGAAACTGCTTGACACACTGCTTATCAACAGCTGAGCCATTCCTCTCTCTAGCACTACAGCGGGGAAGTCCAGTGTGCTACAGTGTTGACACTGTGACGCTGGTGTAAAAGCGTTATTACCGAGAAACATATTGCAAGGGAGATAATTATGCAACATTTTGCCTTTGACAAAAGCGACAGAAACCTGGAGACACAAAGCCGAGACATCAAAATAACATTTCCAGCTCACAGCAACGTGACACAACTGTGTGAATAGAACCGACAATCATTACAAAACCCTTTCACCAAAGCAGCCATTGATGTCCTCATGAAAGTAACATTTTTCTCCTGGCCAGACAAAGTGCTTTTTCAGTGCATAATGCAAAAACAGCCATCTAGGATTATTAATTCTTCAATTTACAGAAAGAAGGGAGGGCTGGAGCAAGAAAGGGAGAAATCCATGGCCATAACTGCAGAGGCTACGCTGATAAATCCTGTGTGTGCTCAGTTTAAACAGACCAATCGGACAATGAGAAAGCCCCAAAATGGGTGAATTGTGCAACATTCTCCCTGACTCGGTTGTATATAAGTGGATTAAACAGTGGAGAGCGTGACTTCTTCCTCCTTCCTCTGAGGTCAAAGACAATAGGAGACCATATGATTTGGATTATTCATGTCTCTGAGAAAGGAAACTGACCAATGCAGTTATATCCAGAGAAACAGCTGGACCTCATTCTCGTCTACTTCATCATTTCCCTCCCTTCCCTGTTTATTCCCTCTCTACCTTTTCCTTCTACAGACTTCCAGCTATATCACAATTATTTTATTTCACCCTCTGTGCCCAAACATGGATGAACAGAATTTCAAATGTTGCTTGGCATTTGATTATCAGATGGAGGAGCATCACAGCCTGATAAAGTCGGACGTGCTGTTAAACACACATATAAATTATTCTTTAAATTTGTCTGAACCCTCTTGCTGTGGTGTATAAATCAATGTGTTGCCCTTCAGCATGTAAAAAACTTCCATCTTTTGGTGCCAAGCAGATTACAGCAAAAATATCTTTTGGTAAATAAGGTATTTTTTGTCCTTTATCATCAGTTTAACCAGTGGGAGAAACACACGGACTAATTACAGAGCTGATGGAATCATTCTTTCCATTCAGTCCTTATTGTGACCTGCTCTGAGCGAATGAGACCGAAAAAACTCGAGATGTGGAAACTAAAATGAGCCACATTTTCTGCTCCCTGAACTGTTGGGGTTATACGCAGCTGACGTGCCCTTGAGCAAGGAATCCAACCTAGTAATTGCTCCGCAGAAGCCTGTAAAAGGCCAGTGCTAAAAGTCTGCGGCTCTTCTGGGTAGCATCCAGGACGTAATGTGTGTAATGGTGTGAATGTGAAAGAGGAAGGCGCTAAAAAGAGCTAATCTGCTCATCACTCTCTCAATAAACAATTATTTCCCAAAAAGAAATCCACAGTCCACTTAATGGTCTGTGCTTTGCAGAAATCTTGCATCTACAATTAAAATTTCCTTTGCGATTGACCTGTTGTGGTCAAAATGTGGAAAACGTTTCAACAACTTGGGATCAAGCCAAACCACTGGCAGTGAATTATAACAGTATGTAAAAATCTGTGTGCTTCAACAGGAAATTACTTGTTTGAGATACAAATGCTTTTGCGGCATACTAATGAAAATGTCAACACAAATCATCATTCAGCCAGAATAATAATACACCATGAAGTCTTATTGGTCAAAGCAATTTTACACTGATTGAGAAGAGCGTTTACAGACGTCACTCTCAGGACATGACTCCATGTAAGCCCCCCCAGCTCCAAAAGGCCACCATTCTCCCATTTTCCCCTCCCATCACATCTTACTTGCAGTCCAGCCTCTCGATCTCAAAGTGCGGGTTGAAGTTGAGGACGATGCGTTGCGAGGGCTCCGGCGCCGTGATGATCCAGTGACAGTTCTGATGTGGCGGGTACTCCAGAGGATAGCCGGGGGAGGTGATGTAGCCCGCCTCGCTGGCATCTAAGACGCCTCCGCACTCTGGAACTGTGATGGAGACAGAGAGAGAGGTGGGGTACAGAGTTAGTAAAATCAACTAAATACAGGGGGAATTCAGTAAATGAAGCACATTTCTTATTTTAAACATAGCTTAATATTTGTCATTTGCATGGCAGGCTGGCGTCAAACCATATAAATCCCCAGTAAATGGTGCACTCCCTGGAACAGTGACTCAGAGGATGCTCCTTCATTTACGTTGTGTCTCTGTATGAAGATGTGATGAGCAACAAATGAACAGTAAAACAAAGAAAGCAATTTAGGCCGTCAGTTAGAAGGAAATTGGAAAAACTTCTCCATTGTGGATTCTCAATGCGAGTGGGACCACATGGGTAAGCTATTAAAACAATAAAAGATCATCACTGCTGCATTTGGCAAGCACACACACACACACACACACACACACACACACACACGCATGCACGCACGCACGCAGAGGAACACACAGAGCCTTTTTCACCCTCTTCCACACCCAGGCTCTTATCTCTCTAGTTCCCCGTTGGGAGCGTTCTCCAAGTGTAATTGTTGCTCCGGCAAGCCAATCTGCAAACATTAGGACACATTCCCTGATCCTATCGGCCTCTCCCAGGAACAATAGCCTGCCAATGGCATCGCTCAGCAGGCTTAGACAGGAAGTGACACACAGACGGCCTGTCTAGCGGGGTTCTGGGGGTCACCCCGACTCTGTAATGAGAAGCTCACGCAGCAACAAAGGCTCTATTCTCTGTTTACGCCCTGACAGCTAAGGCAGCTCCCGTGCTTTGCGTTATCTCTCATAAACACGCTAAACACATAAACTCACATGCACATACAAAAGGAACATGTATATGAATATTGTGCCTGCACACACACACACACACACACACACACACACACACACACACACACACACCCAATGGGACATCTCTCTCACACACAGCACAGTGCACAATGGTTCTTTTATTACTCTTGCATTGCAATAGATTTGGAGGCATTATTATTCTTTACGGAGGCAAAGGCGAAACGTGTTCTCCATGACAACAGTGGGGGGTGGTTTAGCTACCTCTACCTCTATGTGTGTGTGTGTGTGTGTGTGTGTGCAGCAGCTGATGCACTAGGGGGATCTCTAAATGTAATGAACTTTGTGATATTGAACTCAAAGAGGGACAAATGTTTTCTTAATATTGTAGCTGACGTATGTTGGCCAAATGGGGAAAACACCATACAGGGGAAGGAAAACAGCTATATGAGGCAACAAGCTAAAGTTTACGGTATAGTGCTATTAACAGTGCACTACATAATGGTGAGCTTAACCACTCAGCCACTGAGCTGAATCTATTCTTGACATAAATGGGTTGATATTCTCGCCTGTTTCTTTCAAATTTCTGTGAAAGCATCAATAAAGGAAGCGTAAAGAAGAAAAAAAAAAACAGCACCAAAGGCTTGAAGTGTAATAGACCCTTCAAGTGATGACATTTCCACCGCCTATTGTGCTTAAAAGGCACACTTAAGATTCTCTGACATTTGATAGAGCTGCGATGGCTTCCTTACTTTGTTACTGGAGAGGAGCAATGCCCACGCTCACACACCAGGCACACACAGCTGCCGGTGATTCCATGTGAGTGCACGACTCCAGTCGCCCACATGCATACACACAGACACACAAACAAGCTGCTACACAAATGTACAACACACACAAGTTCAGCTGCATGTGCGCCTATGAAGGCACTCGCAGTAGTACAGGGATGCATGCTTAAACACACTCCCACGCATTTATTTATGCACACACACACACACACACACACAGCCGCTGCTCCATGTTCAAACAGCCACCCACGCACGCACACATCCAAATACATACAGAGGGCCTGTCAATCACAGGGGCCGACAGAGGTGGAAAAAATAGCTAACTGAAAATGTTCAAAAAGATAGCAGGTATGGCAAAGAATGACAGAGACAGACAGAAAGCCACACACACACAGACATCTCTTTATCTGCTGCGGCTGAGCAGACAGACAGTCATTGTTGGGAAGCCTATGGAGGGAATGGTGTGCAGGAGGCTATCAGCACGCAGAGCCTCGGCAGATTAAGCCGTTTGGGGAGAATCCTGCAGCCTCGACACTTTTTCCCTGAGCTGCCCATTCAATGGCCTCCAAGGAGGATGAAGAGGAGGGGTGGAGAAAGGGGGAAGAGAGGAATGGGAAGGGAAACGGGGGAAAGGATTATGGGAAGGTGGGGAGGGGGGGGAGATGGAAGAGGTGATGGAGAGGAATGAGAGTGAAGTGGAGAGGGAGAGGAAGAAGGGTGGATTGAAAAGGAGAGACAGTGAAGCGATGGATGAAAGATGGATTGAAGAGGAAGAAGAGGGAAGATTGATCGGGAGGGGGTGAGGGTGAAGGCAGTGGGTGGGGTTGATGTACGATGGGCGGGTGCGAGGACATAGGTGGGAGGAGTGAGGACGAGCGGCAGGAAAGGAGGGTGAGGGAGAGAGAGAGATGCAGTGAGTGAGCGACGATAAGAAGCGGAGGGACTGTGTGCATCAGTGTGTGTGTGTGTGTGTGTGTGTGTGTGTGTGTGTGTGTGTGTGTGTGTGTGTGTGTGTGTGTGTGTGTGTGCTGCGCAGAGAGCCTGACGAGCCTCATTAAGACATGCCTGCTATCCAGCGGCTCCCTGTAGACACTGACCCCACTGGGAAACCTCTGCCAGTCAGCGCGCACACACACTTGCACTGGCAGCATGTGTGTGTGTGTGTGTGTGTGTGTGTGTGTGTGTGTGTGTGTGCTTGAGTGAGTGTGTGTGGGTTGGTGGGTGTTTGTTTGCTGCTGCTAAGAAAAAATAAAGACTGATGGGGATGCAGCAGTAATATATCTGTACTAAACTGAGCCGCTGTGAGAAGACAGATGTGTGTATATATCTCCTAACTGCTTGAATGTACATGGCAATAAGTTTGTGCAAATTATGTATATATGAATGTGTGTGTGTGTGTGTGTGTGTGTGTGTGTGTGTGTGTGTGTGTGTGTGTGTGTGTGTGTGTGTGTGTGTGTGTGTGTTCGCTGTCAAGCAGAATGTTTTGGTGAGAACAGAACTTGGTGGCGTTGGATGAGTAACACAGGGGAAGCACTCTGGGGCTGCCAGAAAGCTTCATGAATTACACTGTCTCTTCTAGTAGAGGAGCCAATCTGTCTACACACACACACACACACACACACACACACACACACACACACACAAGTGCTACATTTGTGTCTGCCATGCACGGACTAAAACCCTATTACACTCGAACAATGTCACCACTGTGTGTGTGTGTGTGTGTTTGCCCTGTGTGTCAGAGTGAGGGTGGATCTGCAGAAGTGTGTTTTTCATTATTATTATTATTATTATTATTAAGTATTGCAGCAAAAATACCATAAATGTGTGTGTGTGCATCTACATGCAACTGAACTATTTGTTTTTACATTGTGTCAATGAGTGTGTGTGTGTGTGCAAATTTTCTTGTCACTCCAGATCAAGTCAAACCTAGAGACGTCTTTGTACCCGCTGTGAGTGCCTTTATCTTCATTATCTGGGAAAATATGCATATGTCTGCATGTCTTAGCTCATGTTCTGTTATATGTGTGTGTGTGTGTGTGCGTACGTGCACGCCTGCGCTCTCATTTCTATTAGCTGCCTTATCAGGGAAGTATGGCGTCACGCTCTGGGATAAGCTGCGAGTGTGAGGAGAGGTGCTGATAAATCCCTCCATCATTCCTAGTGTCTCTCGCCCGTCCCTCACTCGCTCTCCCTCCCCCCCCCCACCTTAATTAAAAAGTGCTATCGCCCAGAGTGAGGGAATGAGAGGGGAGAGTGGGCAGCACTCATCCATTCAGTCAAGAGCAGGGGTTGTCTCTGCGACTGCTTTTAATCTCACCCATTCCACACTAGACTGGACCCAAGGAGAGGGAGAGGATGGGGAGGAAGGGCCGAGAAAAGAGATTCACTTTCATTGCCCTCTGCTTTAAGACCTTTACGCTGAGGTAGAATGGCTTTAGGGAAAGAGAGGCTGTGGCATGAGCAGTGAGTGTGTGTGAAAATATCAAATTTGCATTAATGTAAAATCCGCCCTCACTGATTTACGGTTAAATATCATCAGGTGGCTTTTCCCAGTCGGTCTCTCTGCTTGTTATTGGGTTCGGTTCAGTTTGGAACTTGTGGAAATCACACCTTAGAACACCATGTCTAATTTACATGAAGCATTGAGGCTACTGTCGGTGAGGAAACTAGTAGCTGAATTTTCTTTGAAACATCTGGTGCAAAATAGTCGATTTAAAAAGAAGTCATTCCAAAATAGAGGTTGACATAATAACATGTGTTGCTGTTTCAGATATTCAGCAGTTATCGACTGGAATAAACAAAAAAAAAAGACCAATACGCACATCAACAAACAAGAATCAACCCACAAATGCAACAAAAACTGACAAAAGCCTTTTTGTTTAACAGTGTTACGGGTGTGTAAAGGTTTTTTTTTTTTAAGAACTAACAAAAGCTACATCAAAGCTAGATAATATCCCCAAATCCTCTTTTCCTCTCACTCTGTCTCCTTTTCTTTTTCCCTTTCCACTCCTCCCTCCCTAACAGGATAAGTGCCCCATGCTAATCAGCTAAATGCACAGTGCTGGTCATCGTGATCAATGGTTCAATGGATCAATCGAGTAAACAGATGGTTGCTGGTGCCTGCAGGGGGGGTAATGGTCTGGGCCTAATCCTTAACGCTACCTGACTACAGTATCATGTCTCTTTCTCCCCTGGTGCACTCTTTTGTCTCTGTGCGGCGGCATCAAACCTGCACCGCCGAAGCACTTTTAACAAAGGATTTCCCTGTCTAAAGAGTGGAAGGAGCAGAGCCTACATCAGCAAGAGAGAGCTGTGAAGAATCGAGCTTTGCTGCAAGAGTCTTGGTGATTTGTTGCCACTCTCTACCCCCCACCTTACAAATGTTACCTTTCAGTGGAACTGACTGCTTAAAAACCTTTTTCTGGAAGAATTGCAGCTCCTACAAAAGCTGCTTTCCTTTAAATTCACACCCTCAACCCTTAACTCTTTCCTCATGGACCCTCTCCTCTTTAACCCTGCTTGTGAATTACAATAAATTTGAAATGCGTTGCCTCCAGAGAATGCTAAACCCCTTCCAGCTCCTATCTAAACCCATCCCTGAGCCACAGTTAAGACCCCCCTGTGTGGCTAATATGGCAGAGTGAAAGACCCAGCTCTGTTTTATTTATGGGGGTCTTGTTTTTAATTTCACCCCAAGTGCGACGGGCTGTACCGGGGCTTTGCCTGAGCCTGTGACTCTCATACCTGGCTGGTATTGAACGGGCCGCTCAGTTTGTCTTTGGCTATGAATGCTAATAGGTGACCTTGTTTTCGCAGCTGATACCTCTGAGAATGGCAGATTAAAACACAGAGAAATGCAAAGAATTGAAGGGCGGGTTGTAGGGGGGAGAAAAGGCACAGGCTCGAGAGAAAAAGAACAAATAGAGAAGGGCAAAAAAGACCAGGAGAGAAGATAAAAATGAAAAAGTGTGTTCACCCAGGACCTAACATTTGCAAAAGAAATGATTAAATAAGTTGAAATCCAACTGTGGAAGAAGTCGATACCATAGGTGGAAAGGATGCACAGCCTCCCACTCAATAAGCATGTAAATGAGCTGCCTAATGGCCTGAATATTAATGCTTGTGGTGAGGAGTAATTGATGTACATGTCACCGAGTCAAACTATTGTGATTACAGTACGAGCGGAGTGAAAGTCTCCCTGCTTCAGATAGAAAGATTGAGAAGGGAGCTTTTCTGTTCCGCGTGAAGCCGCCAACAATAAGCCCACAACTGGAAGTGTCCAAGCACCAAACATCTCTCATAGATCTGATCTTTTACCCTCAGACCATGTAAGATTTTTACACTCTTTTGTTCCAATACATTAGATTTTAAGGTAAAAAAACAGATGCAGCCAACCACTAAATTAGGACCTCTGTGGAAATGTGCTTAACTTTCATTAGAGCATCGTTTTGTAGCAGTGTTTGGAACTTCTCCTCTTTTATTCTCAGCCTCCCAGTAGAGCTCAGGCTGTGACTTTACCCCACGTTGGCGGTGTCAGCCCAGACGGCAGTGTCACTTCATAAGCCCTTAATGCTATCTGTTCCCCCCATGTCCAGTGCCATTTTAACTCTGTGACCCCTGCACACTTTGATGTTGCCCTTTTCTCTCACACTCTATTTGGCGCACAATCCACCACCCCCGGGTCCTCCCCTTTCTTGTTCCCCTCTGTTTCTCCGCGTTGTGGACTGGCCGATGTCAAGCTCGCTTTTCTGTGCCTTGGGTGGCTATGCATCTGCCTTCCATTCTTCTCTGTCTTTCCGTCCCCTCACATCTCTCTCTCTCTCTCTCTCTCTGCACACTCTCGCTCTCTCCGCCTGCCTCTCTGAACCTCTGTCTCCGTTCTGTTCTCTTTCAGTCTCTCTTTCCTCTGGCATCTGTGTGTAATGTGGCTCTTGAGGGGAGCATGGAGGCAGGGACAGGCGGTGCAGTGTCTTGGCAGGGGAGGGAGAGAGAGAGAGGGGGGGAGAGGGAGAGAGAGTGGGGGGATCTAGCTTCTTGCTTGCCTGATGGCTGCCAAGAGGCCCACATCTGTCTCTGATCAACGGGTACACAGTCAGTCATTAAAACACACACACACACACACACACTCAGAGGGATGACTGTCCTATTTAAAACAAGTAGCCTAAACAAGAGGAAGAGCCAGTATGAAGGGAAGAGAGCTTGGCTTCCTTTTGAGGCAGAGCAGCGGGTGGCGTTGTAAAGACAACACATCATCATGGGATCATGAACAGCTCCTGGTGGAAGAGAACCGCAGCACTCCGGCTGAAGGCACACATCTATTCTAACAGCACAGAGCCTGTACATATTCTCATAGAAAAAGATGCATATGTCATAAATCCACACACAGAAACATTAAATATACTGTTCCCACCTGGCACACAGCCCCGTAAAATATAAAACTGTGACCGTAAAAGCAAGAAGAATGCTGCAGCAGACACTTCCCTTACAAGGATGAGTGAGCGAGGGGCCATGTGTCACCTCTCTGCATGGTGAGCCCCCTTCATGAAACCCTTTCCCAGCAGCACCTCCAAACCTGAGCCCATCCTGCACATCACTGATGATCTAATGAAGCCACAACTAATAAGTAATACTCGTTTTTATTATGTGATCGCCTCTGTGCATGTCACCAGATGGAACCCTGCGCTCCCTGATGTTAAATCCTCATTTAATGAGGCTTCTAAATAAAATTTGGCGCTGTTTCATGCTTGTGCTTTGCTCTCCCGGTAGTATATCAAAGATGGACTACAGTGCCGTTTCGGTGCTTTACGGTAAGAATTAGCCCTGCTTCAGTGCCTAATAGCAAGGCACCGTCTCGGCACCAGCTGCAGCACTGCTATTCTGCGCTATAATCTTGGAGCTTATTGTTATTTAATTGCTGAGAGCGCACAGAGGTGACGGCGCGCCGCCGCCTGGAGCCGCCTGCGCTCAGCCACCAGCAGCCCAGCCTTCACCCTGCACAGGCAACCCCAAGGAGGAGGAGATAATGAAGGAGACGGGCTTGTGGTGGCTGATGAAGATAATGATCACAGTGGTGATGATTACAGTCCTATTAGTCGAATCCTACAATGACAGTGTCGCTTTTACGCACGGGTTCTTGGACACCAGCGAATCAAATGTAAAATAGCGGGTTGTAGCCCAGCCTCCGCCTGAAACCTGTTTTCCCCCTGATGTGAAAAGGCATTTCAATCAGGCAAGGGTTTGTTTATTTCCCTTGATGAATAATTAAATCAAAGAAAAACAAAGGGAAACTCGGGGAAAACAATGTGTTTGAATTTTCAAAAGCTTCATGCATATAATCAGCTCATTCACAGTCCAGCGAGCTGATGGGATCTCTCCTGCTCTCAGTCTAGCTGGGACAGATAACTGTTTCCGATCCTCTAAATATTTGATGAAAGCATCCAAGTTCTTTAGTTTTGGATGTGTAACAGCTGGCTTGGCACGGGGATGAATTAGTCACTGACTTAAATTTAAAAAAGTCATCATGCCTTCTGTTATTTTAATGAAACGTGTACAGCAGGCCGATACACACATGTATAAAACCCTGTGCCTTTTCTCACTGTCTCTCATATTTACCACGTTTAGGGGAGAAATATCCAAGAGACACATGGATCTGGTTTTCACACAATGGCTTTATCATGCCAGGCGCTCATTGAAATAATGTGAAACACATGACAAGGAGCGCTTGGATTTAAGAGGTAGAATAATCATAATGTACTGTGCAGCTCGGCAGATCGCACTAAATTTGACATCTAGGCTGAATCCATGCCTTTCTAAATTTGGAGTATTATTCCGTGGCTGAGACAGACCATGCGTGCGCCAAAAATCAGGGAAGTAACTAAAACTCACCGTCTTCTCCTCTGACTCTCAGAGCAAGATGACACATTGCCATTAAAAATCCAATCAACGATGACACGAAATCCATCTTGGATGACGCAGAAACTCGTGGAAAGCTTTAAGTTTCTAATGTTTCCACCTTGTAGGATAGAAATGCTGCCGTTCCTCCAAAAAATCCACACCCCTTCAGGACCAAAAACCGCTGGCAGCGCTTCAGCAATAATCCCACGGCGTTTCTTAAACCATTGGTGGAGAAAACTATGTGCCAACTACATGTCACTGAGGAAAATCTGGTGCATTTTATGTTCAATTTGCGCAGCCCTTTGCCTTTCAAGTCTGTCCATTTAGCGCAGCGATGCCACTAAACCTCATCCAAAAACAGCGGACGAACAAACTCCTTGATCAATGCCGCTGCGCTCCGCAGCTGGGAGGCTTCGGACGGTATCTGCGCTCCGGAGAGTCTGGACAGCGGCTCCAGGGTGCGTCAAGTTCCGACTGAGAGGCTCCCAGCCCCCGTATCTCCCTCTCTGCGTCCCCGCGTAATTTTGCGCACACGAGGGTTGGCTCCCCGGTGGTGGTAGCGAGCTAAAGTCCCAAAGTAACAGCTCTCAGAGCCTTGCAAGCCTCAGCCCGACTGTCAGAAGCTGCCTTTTAATGCGACCCAGAAGCCCCAGAATAATAAACGAAGCAGAAGTGTTGCGCTCTTGCTTCCCAAAAAGACGGCTCAAGTCATGCCACCTCCTGCGGCACCGCTACTCTCTCCGGTGTGTGTCTCTCTGGTAGCGGCTCCGCACAGCCTGCGCTCCGCTCCGACACCAGCGTGTGTCCTGCGCTCGCGTATGGGAGGTGTGTGTAGAGTGTGAGTGTGTAGAGTGTGAGTGATAGCGCTTTTGAGCTGAGCAGCTATCGCGTTACAGTCACGGCGCCTCAGCTCCGCCCCCTCCTGTCGGTCGCTGATTATAGGGGGAGAGAGAGAGAGAGAGAGAGAGAGAGAGCACGTGCACGCGCTCCACCCTCTCTCCTGCTTTCTCACCCTTTTCTCTCTCTCCTCACACACACTCACACACACACATGCAGACGCATCCCCCTCCACGAGATACCGCAGATATGAACTCCTCCACTGATGAGGCCCAGATAAGACATATTGTAATGGTAAACCAGGCAGCAGAACTTCTCCTAGGGCTGTTTTCAGAGGAACAGAGGAGTAGATGAGGAATACAAAATCCCAGAAAGAGTGAGACAGGGAGGAGTTTCTCACTGGGGAAGGGGGTGGCTGCACTGCGAACGGGGCGCAAGGCCGCCTTTCACCACAAAACACATCAAACGGCCAAACCAATGTTAAAGCCCTCAACTCAATAGAGGGAGAGCCCACCTCAGCCCTGCCCAGTCTCAGCCCTACAATCAGCACGCCTAAATACAGAGCGGGCGGCCGTGTAATGACACAGTAGTGAGCCTAAAATAATCTGCTGAGAAAGGCCTCTCCAGCGTCCAGCCCATGTGCCCTGCCTATGGCTTGTATTACCATGTAATGTAATGGGCTGACTGGGGCCTGGCTGTATAATGAGGTACAGTATGTAGCCTCGCTGGCATCTTTATTTGGAACAGCTAGGTGCATTCCTCAAGGTCAGGACACATGGGGAAGTTTTTGGGGCAATGTAACATACTGTACACCGTCTGGCACTTTCACCCCTTTAGGTTTGTGCAGGTGCACGAAGGGAACTGAACATTTTTAGTGTCGGTGCCTCGCGGAGCAGAGAACCAGTTCCATGATGGTCATAAACAGATAAAACCATCTCGCCTTGCTCTCCCAGGGTCGTGACAGTCATGAGGAGTAAACAATGTCAACAAAGAGCCGATGCCCTTGACAGAAGGTTGTATGACAGGTCTGGGTGTCACCGCCTGACTGTCTGTCTGTCTGTCTGTCACCTCAGTCAACTGTCATCCCCTGCTGCTCTGCACCCCCCCAGGTTGACTAGATGCCATCAACTTGCCGCTTTCTTACAGTCTGTCAGTGATTTTTAAGCCCACTTCTAGCCTGAGGGCGCAGCGGCTGACAGACGTCACCGTGATTGGCTAATCTGAGCCTCTGAGCGGTGGTCCGCGCTGGATTAAACCAGTTCACCACACTGCAGGTCTGTTCACACTTAAAATATGCTTTTTCTCTGTGCTGTATACGTCATTGACGAGGAGGCATCGATTAAACTCTGTCTGATGAGCGGTGGGTGATCTCCGTTTAACCCCTTTCACAGAGGTAGAGTTAAGATAGAGAGACAGAAAACGCAGCCAGTATAAAACCTTCAAGCAACACCGGGTCACTTTCTGTTCTGTTCCCCCCTCCCAGTCCCCAGGGGTCATATGATACTCCTCTCTCCCATTTGTCAACATCTCTGCCCCCACCGTCAGCTTTCAACCCCCAAAATATTGGGTCAACGCATGGCTAATGGAGGGCAACAGTCCACAAGTGAACCTGAGAGGTAGGGAGGGAATGTTGTGGGCGGAATTTGTTTGTATTTATCCCACGGGGGAACACATACTCTGTGGCCCTCCTATATACACTATTGGCTGTATCTGCATTGGCATTTGTTATTGGCAGCATGCTGAACGCTGCAGTGCACTTCCACCTGTCAATCAAACTATCAGGGACATCTTTTTTCTTGGATTTTCCACTGATGTAATATGAGGTTTTGTAGGTTGACACATATTTGGTCATGTTGGCTATCATGACTCATTCAAACCACCTAGTTCCTCTTCTATTTATACAACAGCAGCTCCAACAGAGAGGAGCAGAATATGCATTTGTCGTGGAGCAAGATATGCTGCATATGAGCAAAATTAAACTTCTAACTCCTGTGCGAGCACATGGCATGCTTCAGTACGAGCCCCAGCTTAAAAAAAGCCACAGGACGCTGCATGTCTCAGTGTCAGAGGCTGTTTAAGTACCACAGCAGTGAAATCAAACACTTCACCTGCAGCTGCAATATGTGAACCCTGTTTCTCTAATGTAGTTTCCCCCAGGTCTTACCATCTGTATTCCCTCTGTCAGCTCTCTGCCCCAAAATACAGTCGACAAATGGCTGCTATACAGTCCAACTCCTCACCTCAGCACACCTGCACTGTGTTCACTCATGGGCGGTAGAGGGGAACACAACAGGGCCTTTCTCCCCCTCTGTGTGTGTGTGTGTGCATGAGGGAGAGACAGAGAGGGAGAGATAGACACCAACCGCTGCCATCCTGTCTCTCTTATCACAACCTGCCTCGGAGACTGACAGCATGACTGATAACTCTCCCTCTCTTTCTCCTGCTCTCCCCCATCTCCGTCACACACAAACACACACACACACACACACACACCTCTCTACCTCTCTCAACACCTCTCCCCCCGCCCCTCTCTCCCGTCTGTGTGCTTCAGCTGTAGGTTCAAGGAGGAAACTGCTTGAGAGTCTGGTAGTCTTTCTGAGAGGCTGAGTGATACAGGTCGAGGCCTTCAGCTTTCCTCTCTTCATCACCGACACACACGGCTTCAGATCTAACGGTGGGAGAGATAAGCTGGAGATAGCCTTGATTTGACCCTATCAGCATCTCCAGTGTGTGTGTGTGTGTGTGTGTGTGGGTGGGTGTGTGTGTGTGTGTGTGTGTGGGTGGGGCTAATGGCATTGTGAGCATATTAAGAGTGGAAAGTCAAGGATAGAGTTTTTTGGGATCCCCTTTGGTATTCATTGGAGTGACACCTCAGCTCAATATCAGTGGTTTCTAACTAATCTTAGGAATGTCACACACACACACACACACACACACACACACACACACACACACACACACACACACAGGTTGGAACCCCAGCTCTCTGAAAGCCTACCATAGGAACTCTGCCTCTTTAATCTTCAAAATGTCCTGTTTGTTGTGTTTCTATCTTCACACTTTGCTGCTGCAGTGACACAATTTCCCCTTGGGATCATTAAAGTTTCATCTGATCTTTATCTTATAAGCACATCTGCACACACACACACACACACACACACACACACACACACACACACTCACTCGACTGCCCTGTGATATTTCCAGACGTTCCCTCAGCTCCTTCAGTGAGAAAGATCTTCCTCATTTCACCAGGAGGCACAAATGACAAAACTCTCA
This sequence comes from Pempheris klunzingeri, assembly GCF_042242105.1. NCBI lineage: Eukaryota > Metazoa > Chordata > Actinopteri > Acropomatiformes > Pempheridae > Pempheris > Pempheris klunzingeri. The sequence goes on from NC_092035.1 coordinate 3,475,082, forward strand.
CATCTTGTGTTATTTCTAGACTGACTGCTACTGTTGAATTCCTTCTGGGCCACCCAGGCTAGAGGCATGTCCTGGCCAGGGCAATAATTACACACACACACACACACACACACACACACACACACACACACTTCAATCTACTGTACTACATTCACCACCCTTGCTTCTACTGTGCTGGCTGGATTGTATGGAAACATCTGGTGTCTGTCTGCTGTCTTACCGCTCCTCCTCCTCCTCCTCCTCCTCCTCCTCCTCCTCTGCCTCCCTCTGTGTGCATGCATGCTTCTGTATGTGCTACCTTCAGTACCAAAAACAGCTCAATCATCAAAACACTTTCAGCTGCAGTTAGAAAGTGCAGACAGAGAGGAAACCTCAAAGTGCGGAGATGCAGCGTCTTGATTCGAGGAGACACGGAGAAATAGAAAGATTTCATGATCTTCCTCTGGAGGTTTTTGTCCATCAGTGTTGTTGTAAACTCTGACATACTTAATCTGACATTTTGTGGTTGCTGAGATCAGTTTGTCACCCATTCAGGCAAGAGGGATGACAAAACACAGACAGGAGTCATATCCAGTGAGTACTCGGAGCTCGTTTCAGTGCTGGATGATTCATTTGCAGTACACAACCGAGCCTAATGGGGGCAGGCAACTGCATCAAGCCACCACGGTGAGCAAACCAGGCCCCAGGCAACCTTTAGGAACATGGTGTAAATATAAACAAACTTGATGTTAGATTATGCATACATTAACACGATTAAGATATTAAGATCAGCATGCAGGCAAACTGTACTTGCGACAGCTATCTAGACATATCTAATTTGCTTAATCGTCGCATATCCAAAGCATCTTGGAGTGCTGTTGAAATACGGCAGAATTTATTAATCATTCAGTAAATAAGTCACAGTGGGTGATCAGCATTTGCCAAATACCCCATTTTGAAGAATGATAATTTATTAACCTGCCTCAGCTATGAGCGTTGCTTGTTTCGCATGCATGATGGCCGTGTTACTGTGTATCTACCTCTAGCTGTTGTCAGCTTGCTTCAAAAATGTTGTTTGCTCGCTTTAATTGCAAGATGCCTGCTCTATTCCCCGGCCACCTCTTGTTTATGATACAGCATCATTATCCTCTGTATGTTGCACAGGAGAGGAGAGAATGCATCTCCTCTTTCTTTGCTTTTCCACCAGGATCTATTTTACTTGTGCTCCGTCTCTTTCATCTCTTTCCACTGGCCTGCTGTGTGTCTTTATAGTCACATCAAAGTGACCTTCGCCACCCTGTTCCCTCCAAACCCCCCCCACCACCCTTCTTTTTCAGTCTGGAGACCAGAGAGACAGAGAGAGGGGGCTTACTACACATATTTTCCAGACAGCAATACAATACCTGACATGTTGAGCACTTTTCAACGAACAGTGGAAACACAATTGCATAAAGAACTTCAATGGAGGTGCTACAGCTAATCTTTTTATGCCTCATCTCTGCTACTTGACACAAAAAACAGCTGATGAGATCAGAAAAAGGGAGAGGAATCCACTTCAGTGTATATTTGTGCATGTGAATTTGTATATTTTACCATTTCTCTTTATGTGTACTCTTTTGTGTTTGCGATTTGTGTCTATACCAGTGACCCCACCTCCACCCCCCCCTCTCATGGTGGTTGTAGGTTCCAACCCTGCTCCATCATGGCAGGAATGAGTGCTGCATTAGGACGCAATAATAAAAAGACAAGAGGCCATTCTCCACGCCTTGTTTACTCTGCAGGGCCTTTATCACTTGGCCTCTGAAGGAAAGATCAGCGCTTGACAAACCGGGGAGAGAAAACACTGGAGGACAAGTGCATGCTAATGAGAGAGAGAGTTTTTGTTGTTGGGGCTTGATAAAAGTGCGGCACGGCTAGGAGCTACACTTTTGACTGCTGCTACCACAATGTGAGGCAGAAGAAGAAGAAGAATCATGTCTTTATTGTCTGAAGTCAGGCACTAAACATTATGTGTGCATGCTGTAACTGTGACTGTAACATTACATCATCTAAGGTAATTTTCTTAATAGAAATATACCAAATTATAATGCGCATAGTCTAAGTACCAAAACCCATTGGTTCCTGCTAAATCTTTAAAAATAGGTCACAAATATATACTTTTATTTTTAAAGGCCTGAATCATTTCCTGGGCATGGAGTGTTTTGTGTAAATGGTGAACTTGGTGGGGACTATTTTTCAGCTGTGGATTAATACACACTTTGTGCTCTAGTGAGGAATTACAGCTGCAGGGGTTGACTCAAAATAAACTACAGTGTTAATTCTAATAAAAGGAACATGTCCCCAAGTGCAACAGCGTGGCTCACTGATGTGTTTAATAGTTGTTGGACAACAACTCTGTGTCAGGCCCTGCAACGTAAGTGGGGCTAAATTTATTGTTGGTTTTCTTCCTCTCATGACATCTGTTGACAATGAGGAAATATAGCAAATCACAAGCCTTGATCTTTAATTATTTGACCACAATCATGTAACCGTTTTATTGCCCCTAACAAGCTGTCTCTCTTATTTTCCTTTCATTTATGCATGATTTTCTCTGCTTTGTCAACAAGCGCGAGATGCGAAGAGGAGGGAAGCGAGAAAGATGGAGTTAAAGTGTTGGATTCTAAACATTTCTGTGTGTCTCTGAAGAGGAATTATGTCACTGAGTCATTCAGTTAAACAGACAAAGATAAAGACAGAGACAAAGACAGAAATTGGCAGACAGATGGGTTGAGGAAGTCTAAGATGTAAAGAGCAACAGAGGAGATTTGCCGTGCATCTGCTGTGGGAGGAAGAGGATGAGGAAAGAGGCAGAGAAGGGCGCACAAAAGAAGAAAAGTCCCATTAACAGAAAGAGGCAGAGAGAGTGGCAGAGGGGGGCACTTAGGATAAGATGGCTGACAATTTTAAAAAGCACGCATCTTTGAGAAAGGCGGCTCCCTTAATGTGGTTTAACCCTGGTGCATTCACATTACCATGGTAATCTTATCAATATCGTGTGTGTGTGTGTGTGTGTGTGTGTGTGTGTGTTCATGTTGGAGACAGCTAAGCACTCGGCCCCATTAGCAAAACCTAATTGACTTACAGCCTTCTGACCACAAAGGTAACATCTGTGTCAGTCATGTAAGTGAATGCCCCGTATCACCTCCCCGCACACACACACACACACACACACGCAGGTTTAAACGACGTTTGCTTCATTGTGCATCCCTTTGCCACTGATTGACCTTGATATGCACCAGTGGATGCAATATGGACCATATCTTTGTCTCCTTGAGATGAGATGGAGGGAGAAACGGGAGCAGAAGAGAGACACGGTGGCATTTGTAGAACCACACGTGCAAACTAACATTTAACCCCTTTAAATATACTATTTCCTACTTTTTTCCCCTTGAGCCCCAATTCACGTTTGATCAGAACAGAATATCCTACATGATTCATTTTGGCAGAAGACCTGTTTGGTGGTGTTTTGTAGTGAATTATTTATCTTTTGGATGTAGTTTAGTTGAATTAATGACAAAAACATGGCTTACCAAACAATAGAAATGTCTATTAATAGTAAAGGTAGTGTTGCTAATACTTAAAAAAGATGCATATTACCATGGAGTATGGATTTTCTGATAATAAACTATAGTTAACATGATGAATGTGATGTCATTCTGTTTGCTTGTTTACTTGTTGAAGTTGTGATTTTTCAGACTTTTTTTAGATGTCTTCAACGAAACTAATCACTAATCAGCTAACTACAGGGAGACGCTGATGGAATTGGAAAAAACGATCTGTTTTCTGTTCAGCTCTACGTCCTCAGTGATGTAATCCTCATGATATCATCAAGGGTCATTTTCTGCCTTTAGAAATCTCCCTGCAAAGCCGCAGAAGAAACGACACGACTGTGTTCACAAGCCGAGTGAGTCCTCCTCAAGAGTGAACTGACCTTCTAGAGTACAATTGGTGGAGTGCTCCCTTAATTTCAGTGCATACAGGATGAGAGACTCAAACTAGCCGGCAGACAGACAGGCCGGCCGGAAGACAGGAGGAATAGGCTGACGGGTGAACAAGACAAGCCCAAGGATCCATCATTATTTAGCCATGGATATAGAATATCAAATGGAGGACAGGGGACGCCTCCATATCAGCCTGCTATTATTGAAAATGACTAATATATTCTGAAGAGAGAAAGACAGAGAGAGAAAGAGAGATGGATGAGATATGGAATCCGATGGAGACTGACACTCAATCTTTCTGAATAGTAATCCAATAACGTCTCCTGAGTTTCCTTATGGCTAATCAATTGTGCCGCAGCGCAGAAACAAATCACCATATCGCCGAGTCAATAGCCGTCAGTCATGGAAATACCTCGCCTCAACTGTCAGTGTTTATCAAGCTTGGCTGACTCTCAGCTCTCACTGCAGCGGCAGAGGGAAGGGCGACACGGGTATGTTTGGTATGCACTCTCACAGCTCCCTAAGGTGGCCCGTACTGGTTGTAATTTAGATAGCGATAAGGTGGAGATAGCGAGGTGTTATCAAACCCGCCCTGACCTCAGGTGAAGCCGAGCTCAACCACAGGAAAGATGGATGATCATTTATGACTGACAAGGCAAACACAACAAACACGTTTATCAGGGAGGGGAATAGGTCATCTCACACCTCCGTGACACACAAAACATCCCCTCTAACATAGTTGGGAAGAAGTTTACTCAAAGTCTGCGGCCATCATTGTTGGTATCTATTCTCTCCTTTCTCTTTGTCTGGTCCCACGATAGTGCATGCAAATGGCTTGTTTAATCAGTGAGCCTCACTTCACTGCACATCACAATACACACACAGATGCCTGACGGTGCCAACCTCCAACACCTGTGTCTGAACTGGGTGAGCCTGTCAGCACTGGTTCTGCAGCCTGAGCTTCACTGAGAATTTCATAATCAGGATTTTAGGTCAGGATCGGGATAAATAGGCAGGAGGCTGCAAGTCAAAACCAGTTAATTAGTTGTGGGTACTAAGTTTACTTGATATAATTAACTCAATAAAATGGCAGATAAGCTGTTTAAGGAATCTTCAAAGTACATTTTAATTGATAAATTCACATTCAGGTCATCAGCAAGGCTCTGCTAACTGGCTGCAAACTGTTTTGCCACTGTAGCGTGCCCTCCTGTGCCATCAACAGCCAGGTGCTAGAAGATACTGCTGCTATGCCTGCATTTGAATTGCATTGTCACCAATTAGCAAACAGTGGGCTAATTAAGTCACAGCAACAAACAGAATATTTGCCAAAAACAAGCCAGTCAAATTAATTAATCCTCTTACCTTCACAGTAGTGGCTGGAGACGGCATCTGGCCTTTTCTGTTCACCCATTGTAAGCAAATGGGATAAAATCTGTCCATCCAAAGTCTCACAACTTTGATGCAAATCCAAGCGAAATTCCTGTGAGTGGACATCGGTCCAAGGTCAGAGCGAGGAGTCATCAGTTGCTTCTTCCACACTCAAGGTCTGGGCCCAAGTGAGTCTGCATTGTAGAGAAAATGTTTTCTTTTGAACATCTATTGACAAAAAATGTCCTGATTAATTAGCTGCTCAATCCAATACACCTAAGCCTGCAGTGCAGCCTCCCTGCACTGTTCACTGTCCTCTATGTGTGAACAACTTAAGGCCTGTTGGGACACAAACACGCTGGCATATGTGTGCTTTTTTAGTAACATTTCAGTGGAAGGGAAAAAATCGATATATTTTATTTTGCCTTGGACTTTTTCATCCCCACAGCAGCACTGAGAGAGTATTTATCTGACCACTGACCAACGAGCAAACTGGTAAAACTCTACAGGAAAATGGTAGGACTTACAGCTTGCATTGGCCGTAGGGAGAGGGCACTTTTCGCCTCCGTGCTCTTCCTAATTCACCACCCAAACATCATCACCTCTCTTTGAAATGTGACAGACTGGATGGAGGAGTGGGAAAGCTCCAACCAAACCTGGCTTGGTGCTTCAGACTGAATGAGGCTCACAGTGGCTCCATGGTTATGGTTTTATACCATATTTATCACAGCGAGGCCAAACTGTCAAGGGTTTACCGCCATGATGATGAATGAAACATGTGACTGCTGTCACTGCCAAATCAGACTTGACTCATGTTTGGCTCTGACCTAGATAAGATGATTCTTGGTGTCGAGTATTTAAAATTTCTGTCTGAAGCATTTTAATATGTAGTTTTTTAACAAACCATCCAAAAGGCAGTGGCTCACCTACCTTACATGGAAATGAATTAATGGTGCTTATGAATGCATGTTTAAAAAACTCAAATCCACTCTTCTATTCCAAATTTACTAGATTTTTTCCATCTTTTTCATCAGCTTGTATTGGCACAAGAGTGTCAAAAGAAAATGTCTGACTTGTCTTAATGATTTGGGTCTTTGCTAAGTAACAAGAAACGCTTTATAAGTGAAGTTCTTTTGTAACCAGATTAGCAGAATCCTTGTCTGCCTTAATTCTATGTCTCCACAGCCCTTAATTATGAAATATCATTAACAGAGCTCAACTTTCTTACTTGTCATTCTTTCTTTAAATTGTGTATAAATCTGGTCTAAAAGAAGAATTATGTGTGATGTATTTTTATTGTTACATATTGTTGGCTTATATATATATATAGATAGAATATCAGTGTTGTTTAGCTAATTATGGGTTTTTACAGCAAGTCTCTGGAAAGTCACCTTTAGGATCAGATGTAAATAGAGATCAGTGAAGTTAAGTTTTTATATTTTATATTTCTCTCATGCCAAAAGGGCTTAATAATCATCAAGCTGAGCTGAATGTGCTGGGGGAGACATTAAAATATAGCTCCTGTGGTGCAAAATTGACATAATGGGACTCTCCCCTGGGGTCAAAAGTCTGGCGAAATAATAGTATTTGTTTCATAATGAATTATCAATTAATTAGTAAATTATTGAGTCTCCTCGGGCAGCTTTCACTGATTGGCTGACCTAATACTCAGTTTGCTGATCTTTAATGCAGACTTCTTAAGGGAGGCTGAGCTTGCTGCTGGGATACCATCAGACTGAGAAGTGTTGAGTTTGATTTTCTGTTAGTCAAGGTTGAATGTTTAATATGCTTTCATTCCCATCACTGCTATTTAATACCACTGCTGCTACTCCGCCAAAAGGTGCATTTTAACAGCTCATCAGCATGGTTTGCATTTTCTGAATGAAAATGCCAGATTCAGTTTTTATAGGAAAACACCTCTCCGTCAGCTGTATTGCCTCTTTTGGCCGTCACGCAGCTCCGCTCAAGGCATTTCAATTGAGTCTGCTCATTCTAAATGTTCAAAAAAAAGAAGCTGTAAATCATTTTCCTAAACACATACTGTTTGATGCTCTAACACCACAGGCAGATAGTCACCCATTAACGTCCTCATTAGTGAAAAGCTACTAAATATACACATAAAAATCCTCTGAGAGGAGCATGATATGTGTCGTTGGATGCTCTTGAGATTAATTCTGCATCTGAGTTGTGAGTTGGAAGCATCGTTGTTGGTTTGGCTGGGTTTCACTGGCTCTAATGTGTGTGTGTGTGTGTGTGTGTGTGTGAGTGTGTGTGTGGTTTTATAGTTACAAGCCCAGTTTAGAGTCAGATGTGGCTCAGTGGCTGCTGACCCAGCGGCTGTCTTTGAAGAAGATAATGTCACTCAAGCGAAGTTCTTTAAAAAGTTGATTTGACTTGAAACCAGAGGATGAGTCACCTAATTAGCTCAATACATTTAACTGCTTTTAAAAAGTGTGATGTGAAAAGTCAATGCTGGACAAAATGACTTCACTTTTATCTCCCTCTGCGTGAAAGGGACAGTGATAGTATAAGGGGCGGTTATGTAAAAAAAAAAAAAAGAGAACATTATCTTCCTCTCCCTTTCTTTTTCTCCACCTCTCACCTCTGTTTCTTTTGAAGGGGGAACAACAATGGCACCATTAAGTGTCTGAGGGGGGCTTTGATGTGAATGGACCCTAAATGGCTCTTTCAACGGCGAGTCAGGGGAGGGGAGGGGGGGAGGGGACGGCGGGGGCATCTGGGGTGAGGAGGGGGGAGTCAAGTAGTCATGGTGAAGGGTAATCTTGCTTCAATGCAACTTAGCATATACCTAACTACACCCACCACTAATAGGTTAACTCTAACTTCAATCACTGGTTTGACTTATCGGTATCTATATCTATCTGTAATTTTATACTTGTATAACACTGACAATCATTTTGATTGATGTGGTAAACACCCTAACTTCACTCCCTCCACCCTTGTCTCCCCATTAAGTATGATTTCCCCGGTGCAGATCCATCTCCTGCATTTCGTCAAACCGTGTCAGAATCGCTCCAAGTCACTCACCAACAGGCAAAGAGCTCTCAATAAAAAGTGAACGAGCTGCCAATCATTCAGCTGCATAACCCATCGGACCCACATGTTAGACGGTGTGTTCCAAAATACAGGATACAGAGATGTATGCAGTATATTGCACCACTGCAGTTTGGAATCCACTGAGTGGGATCTCATGAGCCATTAGGCTGAGATGCTCCAACAGGGAGCTTCATCATCCAGAGAAGGAAACCCTATGTCCGACAAATCTGAGCGTTTTTTTCTGCTCCTCAGAAGAACAATCCACTGCAGGTGGCAGGCTGGGAGGCAAAGGGACCTCATGAGCCAGTGGGCTGAGAGACATCTCAACTGCAAAGGCTGCATCCTGCAGAGAGGAGAAGCACCGGAAACAGGGGACACATCCTCCCCGGCTGAAAGGAATCAACACCTCTTTAAGGAAGTTTTAACACGAATGGAACATCACAAACTTTGCTAAAGTAGGTTGCAAAGCTTTTGCATTCGTTACTATGTCCACTTCTCCTTCGAAGACTACGGCTAAGATGGTTTAATCAGAAATGTGAACATCATTTGCAGGTCTGTGGCACAAGTCGAACTCCAAACCCCTGGATACTGACCTGAAGTGCTTCATGCTCACCCCCCACCCTGACTTTCACACCTGTACTGCACAAGGCACACTACTTCCTGCACTGGCACTGCACATTGGCATTAAACATAAATAGTGAGGTGCAGAATCATCCAATATGGATGTAATCCTAGTGCCACTGGGCTGGTTAGAGTATCCAGGGTGCACCCCTCTTGCCCAATAGGCTCCCCCCAAAATCTGGTAGTGCATAAATGGGTATGCATAATGCATGGATGGGTAGTCTTATCATGCTTGATAAAATCTCTGTATTTAACACGGGAATAAATTAAATTGGGATCAAAATGGAATCCAGAGCCAAAGTATAATTAGGATGAGACCAGACAGAAAAAAGTATATTTCTCCTCTCTCTTGAACTGAACTTGTCACTGTATTTGCCATGCCACCCTGCAGCCCTTCTCAGGCAAGTGCTATCATGCTGACCCAGTCCTTCTGAGAGAAAATAAACCAGAAATGAATATATATTGTTTCTGACTCGTGGTGATGATTTGTATCAGGGGGTGTGAATGAGAAGGGACCTGGAAAATAAGAAAGAAAAAAAAAGGAGGTGGATGATATGAAATGAAGAACAAGACATAAGAAAAAGAAGGAGGAAGAAAGAGAGAGGAAAGAGAGGAAAAAACCATAATGCAAGGAGGGCAGGAAGAAGGAGAGAGAAACTGTCATATCTCCGCTGTAATAGGGGAAAGGGAGCCTTTGCTGATTGGAGTTGCCATGGCAATGGTTGGCACCTAGTGTATGTATGTGCCTGTGTGTGTGTGTGTGTGTGTATCTGTGCATGATTGTATGTGTGTGTGCAGGGTTTTGTGTATGTGAATGTGTGTCTGAGCATCTGGAAATGTTTGTTAGTGTGTGTGAGTGTGTAAATGTGTGTGTGTGTGTGTGTGTGTGTGAGTGGGTGGGTGGAGGTGGGGTTTTGAATGGGGGATCTTGTTGGGGATTATCAGTGTTGTCAAAGGCAAATGAGGAAGGGGACCAGAGAGGCACAACAAAGCGCTACTAGCCTGCTCGGAGGATGGCAAACACACTGTAAACACAGAACCAGGAGAGAGGGAGGCTACGCGGAGGAGAGAGAGACCAACTGAGGGGGAGAAATGTTGATCTTTTACACAGATGCATTGGCAATATTCTGCTTAACTTTCACGCATGTCGGAGCGACTGAAATGGGATGATAGAAAGAGGCGGAGACAGACGGGAGCCAGAAAGAGAGCGGGGCTTGGACGTCCAAATGCATGAATGTCTGTCCAAATCTTCAGGCAGAAACACAGTCGCCCGCTTAAAGGCAAGCTTCTTCCTGCCAGAGCTCACATTAGCCAAGTTAGAGAGAACTTAACATGCAGTTGTGGAAACGTACACAGATTTGCACACACACATGCATGTGAAGTGTCCTTTGTCATCACACACACAAATTAAGTTTTTTACAGCAACACACACAACGTAGAAACAGTGAACCATATTGAGTGTGTTTGTAATCCAATTACTCACACAGTCCTCCCCTACAGGTAATAATGACTGAAGCCACAGTCATTATTTTCCATCCCAGGTTCCAGTGTGGTTACCATCTAAAGGTCACGACAATAGCCTCTAATTGTTTTTGGGGGGTCACAAACCGGTTTGTTGAAACGTACGAACCAGCACCTCGTGTGTCTTGCTCATTATTAATAATGGCCACGGTGCTGCGGCGTCACACGCCCCGCTCAGGGTCAATATGCTTCTCAATTTGAGCAAGTCAAGCTTCAAAACTGGAAGCAGGCTGGATGCCACGCTGCTACACCCACACAGCAACAGACTGATGGGTCGGTGGAGTCTGTTGGCCGAACCGCATCTTGGAATGTACATGTGCAGTGTATCTGAAAGGATTCTGCTATGCGCCTCCCACAGATCACCTGCCAATCAAACGGCGTGGGCAGCACTGTTTCTCTGGGTTTTCTATTGACAAACTTTGGACTTTTCCGTGGGTGGCGCTCACTTTCCTTTGTCTTTTTAGCGTTGGTGGGTTTGCCGCACATGGTAACAACTCAGTTCTTCTATTTAATGTGAAAAGCATCACTTGCTGTGATGCCAGAGGACTAGTCAGATACTGCACATTAAGAAGGCTATAGGCTGAGCCACTAATCTGTGACAGACGGCTGCATTATGAACATTTATTTATAGGCAAGGCAAAGCAAGTTTATTTGTAAAGAACATGCCACGCACAAAGGGGCTTTTTTACATTTATTTTTTTTATAAAACATACGAGACATGAAAGGAACACGGCTATGACACGGATAAGACACTGAAAAAGAAATTAAAATGCTGAATACAGAGAAATAAATCAAACATATCTTCTGGAAGCTGGTAAAGACAACATGCTGCTTCTCCATTATAGTTTGGACTGTTACCACGTGGCACCAGAATCTATGTCATATGTCATAATCATGTGGTAACAGACAGATGGGTTTTGGTCCTACACTAGTGAAAGATGAATTAACAAGCCATAGTAAAATTTGTAAAACTGTACTTCAAAATAAAAGTCAATGACAGACGCCTGAAAATAAAACCTCGATAATGAGAATGAGGAATTAAAGTGTGGGCAGGTTGCTCTAAGTCATGCCTTAGATGTTTTTTTATGACTAAAATAAATTGGTATTGGCTTCATGCAGCTATTAACATTTGGATCTGAGTCCATTCATTTTCAGTTTTTGGAGTTCAGTTAAACTTTGAGCATTTTCTGATGAATATAGACAAATATAATTTAGAAACTTAATGAAAACAGCATTCGTATTTAAGGTTGAATTCTCTCTTCAATTCAAACATCCTATTACAAAGGGACAATTGGATGCGCGGCTGTAGTTTGTAATCACAGATGCATCTACACTATTGGTGTGTGTTGTGATACTAAGAAAGCTGCCAAGCTTTTTTCTCCACCAAGACAAATCCCTGCACAGTTATTGTACTTACAGGCTGATTGTGATTACAAGGTTTTTGATATCCACGCTATGAGGAAATAAATGACAACGGCAAACCTGTCATTACAGCAGGCCAGTTTCAGTTTACACTCTGAATTCCTGCTGAGTAAATACAACAATCTGCCTGAGCCTGTTGTCATTTCGCTTCCACTTCAAATCCTCAACCGCTATGGAAAAGTGCTCACGTTCATAAATCATTTACTTGTTATTCTGCAACCCAGATATGGGAGAGACGAATGCATCACAGTCTACAGCCTCCTATCCCACATTATATCCGTCTTTTCTGCTCTCTGTGACTGTGATAGAAAATCCGGACGCAAGTTTCCGACTTAGTAAATGTCAATCTCTCCAAGGTTTGTGAGGAGACTTGCTTCCACGTGGCCACAATAGGCTTTTCACAACAGCTTCAGTACCATGATAATTAGGCAGAGGTTGGAGAGGCAGGCTAAAACTGGGATGCCATTTACAATGTGTGTGTGTGTGTGTGTGTGTGTGTGTGTGTGTGTGTGTGTGTGTGTGTGTGTGTGTGTGTGTGTGAGCACATGTGGTGGTGGTGGTGGAGGGGAGGGTAACTGAGCTGATCCACAGTACACAATGGACTGGCAGCTGCTGTAAACGATAGCAAGGTCATCACCACTGCAGCCGCTCGATCAGGAGTGTGTGTGTGTGTGTGTGTGTGTGTGTGTGTGTGTGTGTGTGTGTGATGGAGACTCTGGGAGCGAGAAGAGAGAGTTGGCAAGTGTGTGAGAGAGCGGCGCTACATTTCCATCCATTTGCGAAAGGCTTTTAAGAAGACTTTTCTGTCTCTCCTAACTTTCCTAATAAAATGCAAATTAAGTGCATTTCCATCAACTTTATTTGAGCGTATAAAGTATCTCAGGCTCAACGTATGGCAGGTGTCTTGGGCTGATGGCAGTAACGCGTAGTTACATTAGCTGTCTAATAAGGAGACACAGCTGAGACAGATAAAACAAAGCAAAACTGAAAACAGAGATGAATGGATGGAGGAAGCTGGCAGCTGCTGATGATGCAGCTGAAATGCTTTTCATGTTGCCGTGATGTATCTCATGTTGTCTGGAGGCCGTTATGAGAATATGCGGGATCACAAGCGAAACAGCTCATCAGTCATGTTACTTATCTGTTCGCTGTCCGTTTAAAGTATAAACTCCTCAGTGACAAAAGCAAAGAGAGGCTGGAGCAAGCATGAAATCTCTCTTTCTTTCTTTTTTATGAGCCAATTTTTTCCTTTCCAGTGCAGTTTTTCTAATGTGACACATCATGATGTGCAAAAAAAAAAATACTTGGAAATCTGGCTAGTGTGCGAGTCGGGTGTGAAACAGAGAAAATAGAGAGCTGTGTGCATAAACAGGAGGAACAGACTGTACCTGTGAGCTGATAGTTCTGACAGATAGTGACGTTGTTGTTATTCGGGTGTTTCTTTCCTCAGCGTTGAGACTCTGACCCCCGTAAGTCAACTCGTCAATCAGTTGCTTCCTGTTTGCTGAATAAGAAACGCAGACAAACTGAGAATATCTGCTCATAACATTCGGCTTGATCTGCCAATTTAAAGGCCTCGCACGCAGGCAGAGGCGCTCGCACGTATTCTGGCTGATTAGACCTCTGCTCAGCGTGAATTTGGGTGAAGGGATGCAGGCAAGTATGTGACATCAAGGTGTCCAAACAATAAGCATCAATATTGGGCTCTTTAGATCCAATTAAATACGCCGCTATGTTCACTGCCTAGGTGGTAGCTTTATCTCTCTGCCATGTGGAGCTGCACAAATAGCTTTCAAGGGGTTTTATGGGAGGTTGTTTCTTGAAAACTGCTCCCTTCTGCAGCTGGAAATAAAGCTTTGTGTTCAGGGGGAGAAAAAGAGCAAACAGAGGCGAAAAAGCTCAGGTGTTAATTCTCTGGCGGGTTTATCAAATGTAACTATGATCACTTTCCCATTACACCATTTCATCCATTGTTAACACAGGAAGTATTGATTACAGTAGCTTTAAAGCTCATGGAAGCTCTCTCCTGACACCAGTAGCAGCTCCCTGACCCACAGTTGCTTGCAGAGGCTGAACAGCTGTCTGTTCAGCTTACATGGATTTTGTCTGTATTTCACGCAGACGGAAGAAATGTGAAAAGGGCGGCAATTAAAAGATTTACGCAGAGAATTAAGATGAGATGATTCATTTCAGCTCCGCACGCTTCACAACTTGCTATTCTAATGGGTCGACATGATCGTGGGGTGTTATTTTCAGTGACGTACCCACAAGTATTTTCTACTATAACCCACTTCATGAATAACAAACAGCGCCGTTTAATTTTTCATCATCAGCTTTTTTACCGGGTCATAAAAAGAAGTCTGGTTTTAATGAAGTCTGGAATGTAAGTACAACAACACAGAAAGGCAGGATGGGAAAACGGCTCGGCGGTACGGGAGAATTCGGCGCTAAAGCGACATGAAGAGTGAAATTCCAGCAGGTCAGCAGAGAAGCAGGGTATTGAAAATGTCACATTAGCTATATTTATTAAAATCTTTCTGCTATGCCTCACTGTGCTCTGGATTTCCTTCTGGTGCGATAAGTTTTTTAATGAATTGGCCGGCATCCAGCAGCACAATAATTCCCCAACAATAGAAGCCCTTGCACACTACTAAATATCTGATGGGCTCTGCCGATTTCTCTGCTGATGTGAAGTGCTAAATACGGAGATGCCATTAGTGTGGGCCGAGCAGTCCCAAGCCATTATCTTAGCAACGCCATCTTGACATAAACATTTTGGAGGCAATTAAAGATTATACGTGTGTGTGTGTGTGTGTGTGTGTGTGTGCGCGCGCAAAGCTGTCAAAGAGCAATTACGGTGACAATGTCCTCAATGTTCCGGACGGCTCATTTTCATATCAGAAGAGGCCGTGATGTTCCACAGTTTGATTAATGTGTTTTCAGGAGGACATGTGCAGTGCGCAGGGACGCATTTGTGGAAAAAAAACACACAAAAAAAAAACCCACGCACCCAACCACATCTGAAATCACACACAGACCCAAACAAAGAAACGCACGCACATGGAGATGAGATGGACGCGAGGCAGTAAATGGCTCTTAATTGATGCACTACATCCTTTGTTTCATTATTTACAGGCCTGCCTCATTATTCCAACATTCCCAACTCTAAGTACTCCACAGAGCTGCTTCCACGATATAAACAAATAAAAACAGGAGCCCAGAATAGCAAAGGGCCTAACTTCATCATTATGGGGAGATGGTGTGTGGTAGTGTGTGTGTGGGAAGTGGGGTTTACATTACTTTAATGAGAATGTGAAGAATATTGTTATATTTGGGTTGACCGTAATTGAAAAAGTGTGTGTTTTTTTATGCATGAATGTACGTGTGTGTTCATGTTAGAAATCTGTTCGCACCATGCTGGGTACAAAAACTGCTTTGCATGTGTGTTTCTGTCAGATTTATTAAACCCAACATTGGAGCCGCTCTGCTTTATAAATCATCATCCTTCATCTCCCTCATTGGCCGCTTAAATCACCTGTTTGCATACTTGTACATCTTGTCTGTAGTCTCGTCTATATGCTTAGTCTTGCTGTATCGGCGATGTTCTCCAACAGAGAGGGGAAGAAGCTCCATTTACACATCTGGTTCCTGCATTATGTGTTCAGTCGTACTGAAATTTAAATTGAGAGATCACAGAAAAGTCTTCTTCCCTATGACAGCATACAGTGTCTGAATGTGACCAGGCAGATATAATTGTTTTCCCAAAAAACTCAGTTTTGGACACTAAAACGCTATGATGGCGTTTTCAGATTTCCAAACCGCAAAACATACACAAAGGGTCCAGATTTATTTCAACAGCACGGATACCTCTACCCTCCAAACCATTAGCCTTTTGAAAGAAAAGGTGCTAATATGTCTCATAATGCTAGTAATCACCTGTAATCTGCTTTCCTCTCCTGCCAGCTGTCCTCTTATATGTGTCGGCGTCGATTTTTCCGAATGATGTAAATACGTCACTGTGGAAGGAAAAAGTGAAACCTGTGAAAATATAATTAAATTCAATGCAGGATCTTTTTTTGACTGTGTGTGTGACCACATTTGGGTGTGAGCGAGTTCACATGAGAGTGTGTGTGTGTGTGTGTGTATGAGACATGTCCGGGTAGGCCTTAATTGAAACGGCTTGCTGTGCCAGACTAGCCATTATGGGGCTGAATCTTGATCTAATCCGCAGAGTTAGTGGCCTTAAATAGATAATGCTCCTGTACTGGGGTCTAGTCACTGGGGAGGCTGAACATATGGTCCATGTGAGCATGTGTGTGTGTGTGTGAGAGAGAGAGAGAGAGAGAGAGAGAGAGAGAGAGAGAAAGAGTGAGTGGAGTAGACAGCTGAAACCAAGCCAAAGGCAGCGCGGCATGCCTGTAGCATGAGCAGCAAACTTTCCAGAGTAACTGAGACCCCCAGCTGGTCTCTATAGAGAGGTGTAGCTTTAACGCCGCTAACATGAACTGACACTATGAGAGTGGGAAGGCCTGGGTAGGACCTGAGGAAGATGAAAACAGAGATAGCGACGGAGAAGAGAAGATGGAGAGACAGCCAAAACAGGCTGCAGAGCACAGCGGCTGACGGGGGAAAACAAAACCACGCCGAGTGCGAGACTCAAAAGAGAGAGAGAGAGAAAGTACACATGTAGAAAAGAAAGAGTGGAAGAAACCCCAGAGCCGGGGCATTAGAGTAGCTTGTCAATCACGACCCCCCTGACACGCACGGAGCAGGTGAGCCGAGGTTTAACTGATACACACACTGACGAGTCAATTACAAGCCAGCGAGGCAGAATGTCACGGCCGCCGGACACTAAACCATCGGCTTAACCTCCCCAGTCTGCATCAATATGCCTCACAGGAGGGGGAAGGAGGAAGAGGAGGATGCTGGGTAGCACTCACACACATTACAGCAGTGATGTAATATATTTGTGCTTTTTTTTTTTTTAAATATACAGTAGTGGAGTGTTAGAATTCATTATAGATGAGATGTAAAAGATGATTTATTCTATTACAACATGGCTGCTGTGTTTGGTATAAAGACTTTATCACTTTCTTCACTGTAAAAGTTGATGGGGTTGCTGCAAGAAGTCGGGAATACACACACACACACACACACACACACACACTCGCCAAGAAGCAATTAAAACTTGTCCTTTTAACAGCCACACTGCAATGGAACCTGACTGATACTTGTGTGCGCTGTTTAAACGTATACTACTTCAGCTTGCATTAGCTCACTGGGAAGTAGCCCAATTAAGACTGATGATGCTTTCAATGGAGGATCTGGAAATAGGAGCAACCAAACTGCAAACATAGAGTATGTGTGAGTTACTGGGAACTAGAGAATATAACTCTCAGTACAATTAAGTGTAACGGTGAGAAATACTGTGTAAAGAAAACATCAAT